>NC_089191.1:960333-1063933 GCF_947507565.1 Oscarella lobularis | reverse complement strand
CCCCCCCCCCCCCCCCCCCCCCCCCCTTTCAGACATTAAAAGATTTTTTGAAAATGAAAAAGAATTTTAGACAAACAAGGCTTTCATAAAATTTATGCCAACTGCGTAACCAATGGACAATTAAAAATTAGCCTAGAATCGCGCAAATTTAGCCAAAAAACACGCTCCTAAAAATTTTTTTCTCGGGGCTTTGCCCCAGACTCCTTCCCATTTTTAAATCCTGCATCCGACACTGAATCTACTTTTGTTTAGCAGATAAAGTGTTTTTGCTTGTCTTTATTGTTTGCCGAACAGTGCAGTTGTCATGAAGGTAAGGTAAAAGGAAGATGTTTTATTTCCAAAGCAGTATTTCTATTATAGATTTATCATGAGATATTGCGACATGGAGGGCTTTTGTCTGTTTCTGCTTTTCTAGCAGCGATCTCTTCAATCGTTTCTCTCAAATCGTCTTCAAAAAATAAAAGCCCGTTCTCCAGATTCTGTCCTGATACCGCAGGAAACGCATGGTGCAGTGCTAACCAGGACTTCCCTCATGAGCAAGATCATCCGCCATTTCTTCTTGAAAGTGCTGTTGCCTCCTACAAGAGAAAAAGAGAGTTTCCTCTTTACAAGGTTTTGCTCTTTGGCGGAAGTACCGCAGATGGCGAGATAAGAAACGAAAGCACTTGGATTTACACTCCATGGACAAACTCGTGGGAAAAAAAGAATTTCAGAAACGCACCACGGAATCGATTTGGGCATGGAATGAAAGCAATTTGTGACACTAGTGTTGTTATGTACGGGGGTCACTTTGAAGACGGAAAGCGAACATTTGCAAATGACACTTGGATATTTCGCGGTGAAAGCGAGACTTGGACGCGGCCTTTGCTGCGGCCAGGAGTCCAGCCAATAAACGCCTTCTATGGTTCTACATCTATTTATCAGCCAAAATCAAACTGTAGCTGCAAAGAGTCTTTTATTTCCGTTGGAGGATGCCGTCGAGGATCAGATGTTATAGAGTTGCGATGTCTAAACGAGGAACAAAATCTTTATCAATGGGTGTACCTGGCCAAGAGCAATCCTCGCCATTGGTTTCCAGTGAGAGGAAACATAGCTTTCATGACTGTTGTTCCTGCAACACCGAGAAACTCCACTCATCTTTACATCAATGGTGGAGAATTGAACGAAACAATCACCACCCCGTTTCTATGGTTAGTTGACCTAACGACGGGTGGTTGGACACTGCTTAGCAACTACAGCTCTGATCTAGACATAACGGAAGCTAATAAAGCGGGAGGCGGCAAAATGTTTCACTTTCCATCTAAGAACAGCCTTCTTATTGTCAATCGCGCTAGAGCGTTTGCTTTCAATCTAGTTACAAATCGATGGATGAATATCTCCTGCCGCTTCTGCTCCCCTCCGAAGACAGATTTCTGTAGAGTGTCTAAAAGCACTGTGAAAATTGGCAATACCGTCCTTGTTTTTGGAACCAACGAAGTGATTCCTGATCAGCAATACAATAGCGTTGTTTTGAACGTTTCGATTCTTAGCTTTGATTCACATGATAACGACATGGAAATTGCTTGGATAGCAAATCCTCCTTCTAAGTCTTCACCCTCGCCTCTTTCACCAGGAACGTTTTATTTGGCAACTCTCTTTACGTGTTTGGCGGACTCGGGTTTGATGCTAGTTTTCAAATTCTTCAGTACAACTCCGCGTTTCTGAACTCCAATTCCGTATGGATTTTAAACTTGAACACTTTATTGTGGCATCAGAAAAATGCAGAAATTTCACCTTCTGTGCGAGCTAATCACTGTGGGGCAATGGCGTATGACTTGTTTGTGCAGTTTGGTGGAAACAGTGGTAAATATGAAATCGATCTTCCAGCGTATAATTCTTTGCGAAGCCTCACAAAAGATCAGTTGGCTAAACTCAGATCAACGTTGTTGAACAGCCTACTTGCGTTTAACGTCACTAACTCGTATTGGCTTTCTTTGAAAATGGCTTCGGCAAAAGAACTCCCTCTCAAGCGATTTCGATGCTCAATGGCGTCAATGTCAAATGGATCAGTTCTCATGTTTGGAGGACTTACCGTTTCTTCTGCCCTAAAATTTCAGTCACTCAACGACATGTGGATGCTTACCATAAACAGCGATAATGTTGCGTTGTGGAAAAGCCTTTCTTCAGCTTGCATGCCGAGTCGTCATTGCAACGTCCCACTCCCACGATTTAATAATATTTTTAAATTTTCTAAAGATGCCGCTCTCGTGTTTGGTGGCATGATGCTAAACAGCAACTCTTCTAGCTCATGTCTTGATCAGTACGTGTGGCAGTTTCATCTCAAAACGTCAACGTGGAAAAAACAAGACGTTAGAAATCGATCGTCCTGTCTTCCTCCCTCGCGAAAAAATGAAACTGCAGGAACAGAATGTTTCACAGCTGGAGATTTTATTGGCGAAAAACTGTTCATCAGTTTTCGATACCAACGGCCAAACTGTGATTTATGTAATCATGTTGCTGAGCAAAAAACGGAAACGTACATTTTGGACTATTACTCTCAAGATCCTGCGTCCTGGATAAAGCTGGGTTCCTTGCCAAATAATATAATTCAATCAAATTCTCTAAATTGCAATGGATCTATTGTCTCCATTGGAACATTTAGCGCAGTCAATTTCAAAGAAATAAACACTCCATCGATAACCATTTTGCCCAGACCAGGCTGCCCTCAAGGAATGTTTAGTCCAAATTTTGGGCAAACTATATGTCAGTTTTGCGGACTATCAAAATTTGCTGCAGCCTCTTCAAACGCATGTGCTAGCTGCCCAATTGGCTTGACCACTAAGTTCTCTAATTCTAGCAGCATTGATGACTGTGAGTGTTCGTTAGATTATTGCAAGCACGGAAGTTGTACTATACAGACAAAAGTGGGATCAAAAACACCTTCTGTATTATGCAGCTGCAATGTGGGATTTACGGGCAAAAGATGCCAGTATCCCACTTACTTCCTCATTGGAGCAGGAGCCATAACTCTGTCTTCGCTTTTCACTCTTCTCGCAGTCGCCGTTTATAGAACCAAGAGAGAAAACGCAAACAAGGCATCCAAACTCAGCCAGCTTCAGAAAACGTTGTCAATAACAGAAAACGAAATCAAAATCCTACACAGAATAGATCAGGATTGCCGCGGTGGCTATAGCGAAGTGTACAAAGCTACCTTTCGAGGAATGAAATATGTTGCTGTCAAAAACTTGCAGATGGATATTGCAGAGATAGACAAGACAGTTCTCCTCGAATTCATTCGAGAAATTGAAGTGATGTCTCTTCTGAGTCACAAAAATATTGTAAAGTTTTTTGGTGCGGGAAGGTTTGACAAATCTAATGATCCGTTCTTAGTCTTGGAATACGTCAAAAGAGGATCGCTGAGAAACATTCTGTACGACTCTCCCAACCTTGTCACTTTCAGACGAAAATGGCAGTTTGCTTTGGATGTTGCACTTGGAATGGAATATCTTCACAATTTGAAGCGTCCAAGAATTCATCGTGATTTGAAAACTGCAAACCTACTGGTGGATAAAAACTGGGTAGTGAAAATCGCTGATTTTGGATGCGCAAAATTGTTGATTCATGAAGGAGAACCACTGCGCCCAAAGAAAAGACGTTCTGCAAGCAGCAGTGTAAGCGAAAGTTCAAGCAACCTTCTTGAGGAAGACCTTTTGCCGGAGAATTGCATGACGGTGTGGCACATAGGAACGTTGTATTGGTGCGCTCCGGAAATTCTTTTAAAACAAGCCTACGGTACACCTGCAGATGTTTATAGGTATGATAGGGGTTCCTGGGTGATGCCAATATCTTTATTGACATTTTTAGTTTTGGCATTGTTCTTTGGGAAATCATGACTAGGTGTCCGCCCTATGAAGAATACGACGACATGGCGAGGTGTACGAGAGAGGAAACTAAAATGGCGATTGCTGTGGGAGGGCGAAGGCCAACAATTCCCCCATTCGTTCCAAGTTCCATAGCTCAGCTCATTAGAATATGTTGGGCTACGGATCAGAAAAAACGACCAAAGTTCTCACAAGTTGTTAGCGATTTGCAGCAGATTCAGTCGCAACTACTCACTGAAAACGAAGTGGAGTAAGGCCGAATCCGAGTTGTGTCTGACCCCTAGGCTATATAATAGCTATAGTCTAGTATCCCTGGTCTGACGGTGAGACCTATTTCAGGACATGTTCTGTCTTTTACGCATTAGCGTTAGCGAGTGCTCAGTAGCTAGAAAGTACACATACTGTAGTTTTGTCGTTCAAACGACGCATCTGATCTTGTTGCCACGGAAGAATCGGGGAGTTAGTCTACAGGAGTCGCGCGTGCGCAAAACCTCCTTCGTGACATTCGTAGTTTCCGTCGGTTGCCGTCATGGTTTTTCTCGCAACCAGACGTTTGACACGCTTCTACGTCTGGCTAGCTTGCAGGAATGTTTTATAGCCAAAGTACTGCGTCTTTGCGACTGCATTTCACCGGTCCCACATGATTGGATTGCACTTCAGTGTATCAATTTGTCCACTCTCGACGCCTCCTCACCTGTCTCATAAGTTTTACTTGGTCACTAGTGCTGGGACGTCTGACGGACAATGGAGGCAGTCGGCAGCAAGGTACGCGTAAATTTGTTCGTCCGTATATCTAACGACGGAAAGAAAGGCAGAACTAGTCCTTTATAAACTTCCAAAGAGGCCTCGGCACTAGGTGACACTACTGTACCTCGCATCATGGTATCCGTGCTCGCGGTCGTCGCTCTGACGTCACTAAATCTATAAAAAAGCTGTGACGTTTACGTCATAAAGCGTTGCGCACGCCAGTGGTGTATTTAAATGCTCTTCTTCTGTAGATATTGTGTCAATTGAGGATTGCAAAAGAATTCAGGGCCGTAAGTCTCCGTTTCTTTGTTGAACACTTCTAGATCGTGGACGACTCTATTTCTTCAGTGCTTCAGACAGTGAACGTCAAAGTCTGTCCTGAGTCTTTCGTCGCTGTAAACACGCATACAGCGGAGTTTTCAAATCTTGGCGGAGCGTTTTCATTCAACGACGAAGAAGGGACCGTTCAGGATGAAATGCCATTGGTCTCTTTTTCTTTGGAAGCACCGAAAAGTCCTTTTTCATTCTCTTCTGATGTTTTGCGTAAACGTCCAGATGCAGTCAAACGCTTATTCAGCGTTATTGATGACCGTGATGCTTTGGTGAAAATGGCTGAGGAATTGGAAGACGTGCATTGTGAAGGAGAAGCTGAAGTTATCTTGGCATGCAAGTTAGTTAAACCGTTGGTGGGCTACTGCTATCCATCAAAGCATGCAAAATCAGCTACTCTGTATGATGAAACGGATCTAGAACTTCACGATCTCGGAATGGGAGAGGCACGGTGTTGGCACGGATATGCAGATTTGGTAGCTTCACCCACGCCCCACTTTGAGGACTCGGACTCGTCTGAAGTTCCCACCTTCATAACTACTGATAAATCAATGTCAGAATTGCCAGGAGACGCTATTTTTCTACCTAAAAGTTTCATCACAGTTGCCGCCCAGAACAACAGTCTCTTGTTCCTGGCCTTCTCTTGAATTCATCTTCTTTCTGGGTCATTCTATATGATTGTGTTGCTGATATACTGCTTGTGTCAGATCGCGTAGCACTTATTCAGGATTCTCCTAGAATTGTATCCGTGAATGCAGTGGTTGATTCTTCACCACGGAGTATTCGTGAATAAGAGCGCCTTCACTAAAGGTGCTCGGGTAAAGTATGAATCAGGTTTTCTAAGGGAGGCAGAGAGACAGAAAACTTTACTGTACTACCGAACTGAGAAAAACTACAACAGGAAGATGTTCATTGCTGTGGGCGTGGACAAAAGAATCAAAAGGAAGGCGATTGAGTGTCAGATTTTTAAGACTTCACCTCCTAAAAAGTGACTTT
Organism: Oscarella lobularis; assembly: GCF_947507565.1. Taxonomy (NCBI): domain Eukaryota; kingdom Metazoa; phylum Porifera; class Homoscleromorpha; order Homosclerophorida; family Oscarellidae; genus Oscarella; species Oscarella lobularis. Next base: position 1,058,000 of record NC_089191.1, on the reverse strand, counting down.
TTCGTGAGAGCACCTCCTGTCTTGTCCAGCCTTCAGGCCAACTGCATATCATTGTTTGTTTGTAAAGTCGTCTGTGTAAGAATTTCGTTAATTTCATCACTTCTAGCGAGGCTAACATCTTATTGTTGGTGGAAGAAAACACCATAACACCATAGGTGGTTACAGTTGATGGTTACACGGATTTTAGTATCCGTGGTTACACCTACCAGTCGCGCGTGCGCAAGACCTCCTTCATCGTCTTTCTTGACACGCTTCTACGTCTTGCCAGCTTGCAGGCATGCTCTATAGCCAAACTACTGCGTACATGCGTCTTTGCGACTGCATTTCACCGGTATTTTTGCTCGAAACACCATCGGATAGCCCTAATTCTTTCCGACTTCGCCTATTTTCGAAACCACGAGTACTGCGTTTGCAAAATCAGTAAGAAAGTTGAACGAAAGGCACGCGGCAATCGAGTAAAATGGAGTTTCGCTTAGAAACTGCACAGCACGGGTCTGCGAGAGGCTACATGCAAGGCAGGGGACAAGGCTAAACGCAACGCCATTCGGAATCCTAATCAATGAGGTCTCGTAGGCGCTCCTAACCGACCGAGATAGGCCTCTTTCTGCCGTCGAAAAATTTCCCGAGCATCGTTGTACAACTTGATGTCCCAATAGTTTATCTCTTCTAGAATTTTTCTCTCCTCGTCTCCAAGCGGCTTCTCTTCGTGCTTGTTCGCATTAACCCACACCGTCGACTTCGGGCAGCCAAGGGCCAGCGCATGGCACAGCATATTCTGCGATAGACTGAACTCCTCCGTAAGTCCAACGAAAGCGACTTTATTAAAAAGATTTCGTTTCGCCGCCAGATAGTGCTCTTCTTGAATTGGTGGCAGCTCGTGAGAAGGCGATATCATAGACGGAGCCACGTCGTCGAACTGGCTATCCAACTCGGGAAACTCCCCAAACGTAAGAAGTCTCACATAATGGTTCGTAAACTGCGGTGCCCGTCTCAAGTGAGGATGACGTACCAATTCAGTCAGGGTTTCAGACTCCACGGCAACTTTTCGAGAATAAACGTGCTTCGCCGCGTCGGCTCCGCCTTTTTTGGATCGGAGATAATGATAACACGAGACGAGCTTCGAAAGCGGCTCGCGAAACCAAACGATATATAAAAAGGTACCGGAATCGCCTCGGAAAAAATTGTGCAAGCCGAAGTTTCGCTTCGAAGTCAAAACCTGACGAGGAAAATGAAAATGAGAATTTGCTTCAATGGCCTCTCGTCCGGGAGTCGCCATGGTGATTTGATTCACGGCCTTGTCCAACGCGGATGCTAAGGTTCCGCTCATCCTTTCAGGTGCTAGCCAATTCCGCACGACCACTTTGGCAAATGCGTCGCACGTTCCTACGATTTCTCCCCCCACACCGGACTTGCGGAGTAGAGCTTCAATCGAAGTTCCGCCCGTCTTCGGCAAGTGAACGAATCCGATGTGGGCGCGTTGATACGCGACGTCGATCGTCGTCGCGTTGAGGTAGAAGTTGGGCAGGGGTTGGAGTCCGTAGCGCGGCCCGGCGACGACCGCGCACGTCGTGATAACGCTAAATAAGGCGCCGCAGTAGGTTAGGTCGCTACCCCAGTCGAATTGTTTTTTTCTTAGAGCCGCGTTGGCGCGTCTTGGTTGGTCGTAGTAGGCCTTCAGATTTTTCCAGCGGCTTTTGCATTGTTCTTGGAGAACGGGTTTGACTAGTTGGCGCAAGAGCGCGCGATTGCTAGTGGCCATTCCGCAACCGTATTTCGATCGTAGCCGCGGCTCGCGAAGCGACTTGTAAACGTATACCGTGGCGCTCGCGATGAAAACGACGTTTATTGCTACAGCCGCGAGTCTCATTCTTCGTAACCACTCGCGAAGGGAAGCAAGGTATGCATTAGTCTCGTTCCCAGCCCCTCCCCCTCCGTTAATATCACTACGGGGAGAGGGTCTGGGGACATGCCTTTGATCTTGTTGTGCACCGCTCCCCCCGATTTTGGGTGGGCGATAATTGGATGACGTAGTAGCGGCGAAGTAGCAAGTGCACGCGCGAAGTAGCAAGTGCACACGCGATTCAGCGTTGCGCGTCGATTTCTAGCTACACGGATCGCAAGAATCTCGCTCTATAGGGTATGCGCTGCAAAACGGTTTCGCCGGCAGTAGTCGGCGAGTGCGGTGCGAGATAAGCGCACACGAGCGCAGATCTCTATACCGGCGAAACCGTTCTGCAGCGCCCCTTTGCATACCCTATAGAGCGACTCGGAGATTCTCGCGATCCGTACTGTAATGTAGCTGGAAATCGACGCGCAAAGCTGAATCGCTACTTCGCGCGTGCACTTTGCTACTTCGCGGCTACTACGTCATCCAATTATCGCCCACCCAAAATCGGGGGGAGCGGTGCACAACGAGATCAAAGGCATGTCCCCAGACCCTCTCCCCGTAGTGATATTAACGGAGGGGGAGGGGCTGGGAACGAGACTAGGTATGCATATGTATTGCTCCTGAACGCACTCTAACGTGCACTTCTAGGTCTTGAAGAGGTCCTGAGCACGACCCCGTCGACAAAAACTGCTCCATCGGGGTCCCGGGCAAGACCCCGTCAACAAAAACTGCCTCGGAAAACGCGACGGGAGACTCTGTGCAATTTTTTTGAATTTATTAAATAAATAAACCGTCCCTCCCCTTTCATGCGCGAGCAGTTTTTGATGACGGGGTCGTGCTCAGGACCCCGACGGAGCAGTTTTTTGTTGACGGGGTCGTACTCAGGACCCCGAACGGCTAAAAACAAGGATAAGAATAGAAATAAGGAATGCGTAGACGTTTACCTCGAATGCTGAGAGACCAACGTTGAGACCCGTCATTTTCATACACTAAAACACGCAGGTCTTCTCTTCTGGCTGTTTTCTTGGCGAAGAGGCTCTCTCCATTTGCTTTTGCTTTTTGCTAAGATCCCGCGTGGCTTTGCGCACGGAAACAGCGCGCCGTCGCTGGCGCATATCATAATGCATGCGTTCCTCCTAGGTAAGCGTATTGATTTCTCATTACGGGACGGAAGTGTCACGGTGTCGTCATCAAAGTAGTGACCGACTGCCGTTTTGTGGAAATTAAGTCCAAACACAATTTCAGGACTCTTCTCCCACTGTTTCAAACAAAAGCGCCTACACGTCGATTGAAATGAAAAAAGATATTTTCACGAGAAATTGGGCGAACACGTGTACGCGTATCATACCCTTATTTATTAATTCTTCTTTCTGCAGCCGTGACGTCATTCGGGAGCCCAATGGGGCCCCCTGACAGAGCAAAAAGTCCATTGGCGCCTGATCCTTAGCCTCCGTGATACATTCGCGCTATCAAAAAGTCGTTATTATTCTGATGGGCACGTGAGAAGCGGAAAAAACGTCTTGGCAACGTTCTTTGAGTGTACCTCGGCCATATTCGCTTTATGCGCCTTCCTAATCGTCTGACCGCAACACTATCTCATTACTACGACAAGATGGGAAGCGCTCGGAGACTCCTGAACGCAGTTTCTCACAGTACACTCCCTCTGGAAGTTAGGAGCTTAGCGCACGCCAAGCCTTGGGCTGGACTAAAGAGCTGGATCTTAGAGAAGATCCTATAGATAAGCTCTAGAACACACTGCCTGTGCTAGAAAATTTCAGCGACAGGTGATAATTCCGCATACACAAATTCACGTTCCCAAAAGCTGTCTAACTACCAGCCGAACGTTCAGGTGCTTCAGAGCACTCACTCACTCTAAAATACACGTGCAAGAACTGTCTCACGCATCAGCAACAAAAAAAAATCGCTCTCTTACTCAGACGCATTTCTTGTGCACAACGACCGCTCCCGCTTCCTCGTACTCCGCCTTGGTGACCCACTTCTCGTCGAACGTGGCCAAAGCCGCCAAAATCGAGCCGCCAAACCACGAACTGTAAACCCTCGAAGACAAATTGTCGACAATTTTCGTCGTCGTTCCGGACGCGACCAACGCGCCGATCTCCTTCTTGAGACGTCCGTCGAAACCCGGAAGCAGCGTCGTTCCTCCGGAAAGAACGATCTTCGAGTAGAGATCCTTGCCAACGGCGTCGTCGCACTTCGAAATCGAATCGCAAACGAGGCGGTGAACGCCCCCGCACGACTTGACTCCGAGACGACTCGGCTCGAAAAGAGCTTCGGGCACTTCGAACATTTCGCTTCCGACTGCGATCGACTTTCCATCGGGAAGCTCGTAGCTTTTCTCGACTTTCTTCTCCGAGTCGACATTCAATGCGACGTGGGCGAGTTTTTCTTTGATTGCTTCGGCCGTTGCCTTGGCGACGACGCAGCGTTTGGCGAGCGCCTCGGTGAGATCGTGTCCGGCCAAGTCGAGACGACCGATGCCGTCGGAAATGGCGTATCCTTGATGAATGGGAACGGCGTGCGTCACGCCGTGACCCGATTGGAGCACGAGACCCGATAGATTGCCCGTCGAGTACAGAGCCAGTACGGCTCCAATGGCGATGTGCATTCTTGGCGGTTTGAATTTCTCAAAGACGAGCTACATATAAGACAAAGGAAAAAAATTCTCAATGACCACAGTTATGCTAAACTGATTAGCATGACGTCATTATGATTAGACCTCCGTCATTTTCTCTCTGTTCGCTTTGGGATTTGTTGGGCTGTCTGTGAGTAGGATAGGCTGGCCGTCTGGCGAAACGTTGAGATCTTTGTAGACGCGCTCCAGCACCTTTTCCATCGCGTCCCAATCGGTGACGACGCCGCGTTCCATCGACGGCGCGCCTTCCCAGGCCGACGCGAAGTCGCTGCGCGGCTCTTCTGCACTCGAAAAGCCGGCGCGACAACGGCTCGAGCCAGAATCGACGACAACAGGCTTACTCATTTTGTGTACTGTTAGAGCACGCTAAATAGGACGTGGTTACGCGGCAAATTTTACTGGCAAAGAATGAAAAGACGATCGGTGTACAAAAAATAATAAAAACAGAAACCTAACACAGTTTAGATGAAATACATTTGACTGGCAAAAATGAAAAATAAAAACAGAAACCTAACACAGTTTACATGAAAATACGTTCGACGGTAAAACTGTTACGAAATCAATCGATGTCGCTCTACAAGTACGAGATGGGTTCCTCGTAGACGGCATCATCGCTGGCATTCGCTTGGCTCGAATCGCAAAGAGGATTTTCGAGCATTCCCACGTTATTTTCATCCCGCACTGTCTCGTAGTCGTGATTGGTGTGAACTCCGTCGGGCGAATACAGGGGATTGCGATAGGAGAATTGATCTTGATCCGAATCACGCACGTCGCCAGTTGACTCGTACAAAGGATTGCGAACCTCTCTCTCTTCGGCTGCCTGACTGGCCACCGACGACAACGGCGCCGGAGAATCGTCTAAAGACGACGGGGGAAACTGTGCCGCGGCGAGGCGGAAGCGTTGCTTTCGCTGCCGACTTCGAAAATAGACTACCGTCGAAATTGCGATCAGCAAAACAATTGCTATGCCAACAATGGCGATAACAATAATCCACGTTAGGCTAGATTGAGGCCCAATTTTAGGCGCTTTTTGAGGAGTTGGCGGCGGTGTTGAAGGAGGGGGACGGCACGCCCCTGCACCAATTTCGTACGGCATCGACGCGCTTGGCTTTATCTTGCATAGTGCAACTAAAACTGTCTTAGGGAGCACTGGTTCGTTGTTCACCAGAGCGACGAAATGAACATCAGTCTTTGCTTGGTTTATGTGATAATGGCCGACGATAAACACTTCTGAGACAGAATCGTTGAGATTGTCTTTAACCCAGCGTTCCCAATGTCGATCAAAACTAGCATCTTCGACGGTCTCAGTCGCAAAAGTAACGGAAGCGATGTGTTCGTTTATAACGCAAATAGAATTGGCTGAAGAGGTGATCACAGGAACGCATGCCGTTTGACTCGGACATGCGTCGTTACTGCTATTGCACGCTGTCGCTGAAAACGAACAAACGTCTCCGGTGTAATCAGTAGGGCAGGCGCACAGATAATCGTTGATTCGATCCTCGCACGTGCCACGCGTGCAAGGCGCCGAAGCACAATCATCGACATTCGTGCAGTAGGACCCCTCGTAGCCAATCGCGCATTGACAAGTAAAACCGTTCACCAAGTCGACGCACTCACCGCCACTTCCGCACGGATTTGACGCGCATTCGTCCACATTTTCGCTGCAGTCCGATCCAAAGTATCCCGGCTCGCACGTGCACGTGTAATTATTGATGGCGTCGATACACGTGCCGTAGTTGCACACTTTCGCGTTCGTTTCTAGTTGGCTACGAGTCGACGTCGACGTCGCGTCCCAATCGATCTGCACGTCGCACTCGTTGTCTTCATCGCAACCACCGCTCTCCGTCTCGCTATAACCGGGATTGCACACGCACGTGCTCGTCGTCTGACTGAGTCGCCGACACGTTGCGTTCGCGTGACAACGAGCGCTTCCTGTCGCGCACGGATCCGTGCGCTCGACGTCGATTGTGAGCGTCAAGAAGGACGACGCCGGCGGATCGTCGCTATCGGTTGCGAGAATCTCGATTGCAAACGAGGACACCTCCACGTAGTCAAGACTTCGATTAAGGTAGAGCATAGTCTCGGAAGAATTTGCGACGACCAAATAGAAGTCTTCGGAGCCTTTGACGCCGTTCACCGAGATAAGTTCGTAGGATATGTCGGAGTCTTCGTTCTCCGGGTTCTCAGATGTCACAATGCCAATCACATCACCGATGTGAGCGTCTTCGCGCAGGGTAGTCTCTCCACCGTCGATGCTGACGTTCCTCGGCGGTTCGTTTATATCGGTGACGTTGAAGAAAAAAACGTGGCTAAACGTCGACGGTGGAGTGCCGTCGTCAAAAACGTTGATAGTCAAATTGATCACCGGATGGTCGAGACTCTCGAAATCGAAGCGAATAGGCCGAGCAACGATCAGCTCAAAATTGGCATTGTCGATCTAAAAGGAACAACCGTTTAATATTCTGACTCCTTTGGAACCGAAATGACTTACCGTGAAAGCGCTTGCCAAATGACCAGTCAAATTGAAGTAGTACGTCTGGCCACGATCCTCGTCGACCGGAGACAGCGTTCCCACGACGGCGCCTACGTCCAAGTTTTCAGGCAACGACGTCAGGCCCGTCAAAACGATATCCGTAATCGGATCGTTGACGTCGACGACGTTGACGACGAACGAATGGTCGAGACTGAGCGACGGATTTCCGTCGTCGCTGCATCGCAGTATGACCCAAATAGACCGCGTTTTCTCGTAATCTATGACGGCGTCGTTGGCAACGATTAATTGCGAAGTGATTCCGTCGTTTGTGAGAGTGAAATATTCGGTCCCGTTCAGGAGGCGACATGTGTGCGACTGATTCGCGTCCGGATCGATTACCGTTAAATTTGCAACGTTCGTTCCGGCGGGACTCATCTCGGCGATTTCGTCCTCGCGATACGACTTGATTTCCGTCGGCGGCTCGTTTACGTCGAGAATGACAACGGCGATATCGTTCTTAGAAGAATCAAATAGTAATTATTGAACATATCCTGTTGGGTGACAAAGGGTTTTTTTACCGCGTAGCTGAGAGATGGTCGTCCACTGTCGGTCGATTTGACATTGATTAGAATCTGGCTCTCTGTTTCGTAGTCGAGATTTGCCCCGCTGGAAACTTTCAGCAGACTTCCATTGATGTAAAACCGAGCTAAAATCAAATGCTGTCAACCAGAAGTCAATCACTTATCTCTTCCCTTACGTGTCACTTGAGTGAAAGTATAGGTGTAATTCTGGCCTCTGTCTTCATCTTTCGTCTTCAGGAATCCCACCACAGTGTCACCGGGAGAATTTTCTTTTACGCCGTTGCTAACAAAAATGACGTCGGTCGGCTGATCATTCTCGTCTCTGACAAAAACTGTGACATTGTTAACGACGCTCATAGGTGGCGAGCCGTTATCGACGACAGTCAAGGTGACGACATACGACGACGTTTTCTCAAAGTCGAGAACAGCCGTCGTAAACAAACCGGAGCCATTGAGAACAAACGGAGAAGAGCCCTTACGATCGAGAATAAATGTAAGGGACTGCCTCCGGTAGAACTCGTTGTCGGGATCAAACGAAACGACGCTACCAACGAGACTACCAGGAGGTAGATTCTCCCTGACAGTATCGATAAGAAGTCGAGCCGGTGTTGGCGACTCGTTTACGTCTGTGACGAAAACGTAAAAGGATTCGCTGCGGAAAAGCGCCGGGCTTCCGTTGTCAAAGCAACGAATCTGAGATCAATGTGAAACGTTAGAGCGAAGTGAGTGCGAAAAGCACGTTGACTATATATATACCTCGATAGAATAGTTTCTTTTCTCTTCGTAGTTGAGACTACCGTTGCCCACGACTAATGTCAATCCATCAAGAATCTAAAGAAGAGGCTAACGGCTGTGCAAGGTACACCTAACTAAAATTCTGTAGGGACCTCGAATACGTCTGAATAAATCAATAGAATGCACGAATGATTCTGTCGATCTGAGTTCTCGTTATCCGGATCTTCAACCGAGAACTTTCCAATAACAGACCCCTTGATGCTATTTTCGGGAATCTGCAAAACAAGTTATAGTGTACGTGAAACAACAAAGCATGCACCGTTCTTACCTCGTCGTTGTCTAACTTGATGTTCGAAGGAGCCTCGTTGACGTCTGTAACATTGATGGTCACATTGACAGTAATCGACAAACCTCCAGAATCCGCAGCCACGACTTCGAGAATGTACCGATTGACGGCTTCGTAATCGAGCGCAGTTCCGTTCAAAACAGATACGACGCCAGTCGTACTGTTCACTTCAAAAATATCGCCTGCATTACCAGACGCATCTGGGCTAACGCGAAACGTATGCGAATCATTGAAGTCTTCGTCTTCAGCAAGCAGTTGCCCAACGAACGTTCCATCGGCGCTGTTCTCCGGCACCGAGCCTAGTCCGCTCAAGCGCACGCCGCTTGGGCGATCGTTGACGTTGAGTACGTGGATTTGAAAGGTCTTCGTAATGTATAGTCCACCGCTGTCCGTCGAGCGTACGATCGCTTTCCAAATAGGATTGACTTCGAAGTCGAGACTGCGTGTCGTTATCAGTTCGTTGCCACGAAGTACGAAGGGATAGTCGACGGGCAAAACTCCCTCAAGCGAATAGTTGAAGAACTACAAAACATGTCAGGATAAATGCAATAGGAATTTCGATCCATTAATTGATTTACCTGTACTGCTCGGACTTCATTGTCTGGATCCACTGTGGAGAAGAAAGCCACGGTCTGGCCAGGCGGTTCGTTCTCTTTGACAGAGCCGCCGGCTAGTTTGATATCTTCTGGACGTTCGTTGACGTTCAAAACGTCTACGACGAATTCCTGGTCGTTGGATAGCGGCGGATTGCCGCTGTCTCTGCAACGCACAACGATGGACCACGAAGAGTTTCGCTCGTAGTCTAGATCGGATATGCCAACCTAACGAAAGACGTAAAAAGCAGATATTAATTAACGGTCGACGGTGTTTTACCTGTAGAGTATTGTTTGCCACAACAAATCGTCCTTCAGCATCTTTAGCGGCAAAGCAAACGTGACTCTGCCATACACCGCGGGGGCCCAAGTTATCCGGATCAATGACGGTCACAACCCCGATACCAGTGCTCTTAGGAGAATTTTCGCGTATCTACATGACCAGAACATAATTGGAAAAGTCAAATGAAATGCTCTCTCCTTACGGTCAAATTAGAAACCGAGATGCTTGTAGGGGACTCGTTCACGTCACGAACCGTAATCACAAACGATTCGTCGAGGAACAGAGGCGGCGAGCCGTTGTCAGTCGATCGGACGGTGACGTTGTACTCACGCTGCACTTCAAAATTCAAGTTCGCGCGAGGAGACGTGTAGATGCAGTCGCCCTTGACAACGAAGCGCCCGCCAGCATCGTTGATCAAAACGTACGTGTGATTGTGCGAAGGATCCGCGTCGTCGGTCGTCCAACATCCAATAATTTCGTCGTTTAAATTTTCGAAGACGTCGGTGCCGTCCAGGTGAATGCCCTATACGCAAAAGTTGGATTTTTCAAGGGACGAGTCCTCGAGATATATTCTCACGTGCGGAACGTCGTTGACGTCGACGACATCGACCGAGAAACGACGAAGTAATATAGAGCCCACGGAATCGGTTACGCGAACGATGACGTCATTCTCGGCGTCATCTTCATAGTCGATGGCTCCAGCGACAGATAGCATCGACCAGCACATCGTACTGACTCCCTAAAAAAAGAGACTTACTCCCTTACGTAATGTCCCCTTTATACGCACTAGTATATCTGTCGAGTTCTTGCATGTGACTAAGCCCAATGAGAATCGTCCGGCCGCATCGTCATCCAGCTGTATAGTCATTGCATCGTTCGCGTCGTAGTCGTACGACACAATTTTTCCGACGACGGTTCCGTGAGGAAAATTCTCCTTGACTCGAGGTTCGTCGTCGTCAAAGGACAGTTGCCCAGAATCGTCCGTTATATTGACTCGGAAAGGAGCCTCATCAACGTCAAGCACTTCAATAGTAAAGTGGCTAGAAATCTAAAGAAGAGCAAAGAGCTCAAAAACCAAATACCTTTGCACTGTGTGACGTTCTTACCGACAAAGAAGGATTACCGTTGTCTCTAACCTCGACGGTGACACGATGCACTTCTCCCGTCTCATAATCGGGAGGTATCGCTATTTCTAATCGACTCCCATTCACCATAAATCGTCCACCGTCGTCATCAAGTAGCGGAAACGCGTGACTCTGCGACGAATCCTCGTCTGAAGCCGACAGCCGTCCGACGACAAACCCACGAGGCGCATTCTCGTAAACGTCATTGTTCGACAAAACGAGTCGTCTCGGACGATCGTTTACGTCCGTCACGCGTATCGCGAGCTCGTAGTCGAGCGAAAGAGGCGGCACTCCGTTATCGGTTACACGAACGGTGATACGATGCACGGTCGCATTCTCGTAGTTCAAAACGCACTCGTCGCCGCCGTCGGCCAGGCAACGAACGTTTGATGGCGCTACTTGTACGTCATTGCCTTTGAGACGAAATCGGCCCTGGGCGTCGTCAAGTATTGTGTAATTAAATGTTTGGCGAGGCGTTTTTAAATTGTCCGGGTCGCTCGTCGAGAGAGAGCCCACCTTAGCTCCCGTGCCGCTGTTCTCCGGTATGGAATCGCGGTCGAGTTGAACAGACGTCGGATATTCGTTCACGTCATTGACTTGAATACTGAACGTTTTTGTGACAGACAGAGGGGGCGAACCGACGTCGGTCGACTGGATTACGATTGTGTGTTGCGTCGCAATTTCGTAATTCAAAACGGCCGATTTTGACACGTAGAGTTTGTTGCCGACGACTACAAATCGACCGCCGGCGTCGTTGACGAGAGAGTAGGCGTGCGCCTGCGACGCGTCGTCGTCAACGGTAACGAGATCACCGACCAAAGCGTCCTTCGTGTTCTCGTCAATACGAGTCGTCGAAAGCCTTATGTCCTATCAAGAATAATTATTTGGGACGTGCTAGCAACGTTGGAAATCTTACTCTAGGCTGATCGTTGACGTCTACGACGGTAATATTGAAGGACACAGAAACGAAAAGTCCAGCATTATCCGTAGCGCGGACAATGATTCGATGACTTCCTTTGCTTTCGTAGTCAAGAGGCCCGGAAATAAGAACATTTGTGGAGCAAACCGTACCCCCCTAAAGATATGAGAACAGTAATACCGTCTTCAATAACTCATTAAAAACGGCCTCACAGAGGTTGTGCACGTGGCTGGTGTTGACAATGAGAACTTATTTCCGGCGCTGTCGTCCAATGAAAATTTCAGCGCTCCCGGTTCTTCGTCTTTCGCTTCGACGATTCCCACAACCGTCTTAGAAGCGCTATTCTCGTTCACTTTCGGCGAATCGTCGGTAAAAGACAACTGACCGCCCGTATCTTTGAAATGAATCGAAACGGGCGGCTCTTTCACGTTCAACACCTCAATAGTGAAGTTCTTCGACATCTGAGAAAAACATCCCAAAAAATCTTAGCAACATAGACTTGGTAAGAGTAATGCTTACTGATTTTGCCGGCGACCCATTATCCGTCACTTCAACTGTTACGCTGTGTGACGTGCTCGTTTCGTAGTTGGCCGACTTGGCCTTCAACAGTTGTCTCCCACTCAGCTTGAATCGTCCGCCGTCATCGTCGGTCAGCCGATACGTCAGCCTATCGGCGGCATCTTCATCTGTCGCGCTCAGCGTGCCCACTAACGTGCCGACAGGCGCGTTTTCCTTCACCTTGAACGTATCGAGCGACAGATCGCGAGGCTGATCGTTTGCGTTCGTCACGGCCACAGTCAGGATCGTATCGCGATGCATGGGCGGACTACCGTTGTCGGTAGCGCGCACGGTGATCTGATGCGATCGCGCCGCCTCGTAGTTGATCTTGCACTCGGCGCCACCGAGAGCGAGACAGCGCGCATTCGATAGGGCAACTCTGACGCTGCCGCCGACAATCTCAAACCGACCACCGGCACTGTTAACGATCGAATAAGCCAACGTTTGACGAGGAGATTTCAAGTTATCCGGATCGCTGGCGGAAAGCGTGCCAACAACCGTGCCTTGAGCGCTGTTTTCCACGACGCTATTTCCAGAAAGAGCAACGGCATTCGGCGCTTCGTTCACGTCCGTTACCCTGACAACGAACTGTTTATCCCGCGAAAGCGATCCCGAGTCAGTCGACCGAACGGCGATCGTGTATTTCGTTTGAATTTCATAGTTCAAGTTCGCATTTGCCGTCGTCTTGAGCGTCGCGCCGTCGACGTAGAAACGACCACCTGCCGTGTTCGTCAACGTGTACACGAACGTGTCGGCTGGATCGTCGTCGACCGTCGTAAACGAGCCCACTATTGCGTTGTTTTTATTTTCGACGATGGTTGAGCTTGACAAAGCGACGTCGCTAGGACGATCGTTCACGTCGATGATTTTGACGGAGAATTTAGCTGTCGTGAATAGACTGCCGGCGTCGGTCGCTCGCACGACTATGGTCAACTGGGGGTTCAATTCGTGATTGAGAACGCCGTTGACAAGTACGGGAACGGTGCATTTCGTCTTCAAATTCTACACAAAAAAATTGAACAACTAAGGAATATGCAAGCCGAGAGTCAAGACCATCATGAAAGGTTTCGGTGCGTGACTTTGTGCCATGCAATTGGGGTGAGAAAAGCATATGTGGGGGGCCCCATCTCCTTCCTCCCTTTGCACTTACATTAACACTGACAGGCGTGCACGATAAAGCGCTTGTTTTCACAGAGAACCGGTTCCCAGCCGAGTCGTCGAGACTGACAAGAAGTTTTTGAGTGGCGTCCGGATCGTACACAACCAACGTTCCCACAATCGTTCCTATAGCCGAGTTCTCGTTGACTTTCGGCGCATTATTGGCGAACGACTGCTGGCCGCCCGTCGACGCGAACGAAATGCTCACAGGCGGTTCGTTCACATTCAAAATTTCGATTGTGAACGATTTAGACGTGTTCATAACCGGCTTCCCGTTGTCCGTCACCCGAACCCCAATCGTATACCTCGTCGTCACTTCATAGTCAATAGACCCCGATGCAGCTCGAACAACTTGATTGGTTTTCTGATTTATCTCAAATCGACCAGCGTCATTGCTTAGCTCGTAAGTCAGCGTTTGGCCAACGTCTTCATTGAAGGCCGACAGCGTTCCTATAACCGTCCCAGAGGGAGCGTTTTCTTTCAAAACGTAGCCGGACAGCAGAAGATTTCTCGGTCGATCGTTCACATTTCGTAAGCGAACCGTAAACGTCTTGTCGACGTATTTCGTCGGCGAACCGTTGTCCGCGCTTCGCACTTTGATCGAATGCGTTTGCAATCGTTCGTAATCGAGCCAGCAATCGCTTCCGCCGTTCGATAGGCATTTGACGTTCGATTTCGCTACTTGAAGTTGATTGTTTACGACTCGAAACCGGCCTCCCGCGTCGTCGAGCAGCGTCACCGTGTGCGTCTGCCCACTGTCCGGATCGGACGTCGTGAAGTCCCCTAGGACCGTCCCGGTGCCACTGTTCTCATCAACGTAGAAATTAGACAACTACAACAAAAAGAAACTTGGTACTTCACATTTTAGATAGACTTAAAGGTTTACTGATATCCCAGTGGGAGTCTCGTTCTCGTCAATGATATTGATTGTAAAGGAGGCGTCTTTATAGAGACCCTTGTTGTCGGTACTGCGAATTGTTACGGAGAAACTAGGCACAAACCCAGCGTAAATAATGAAATGAAGACACCGCTAACCTACGTACGTACCTTTTAGTAGGACTTTCGTAATTGGGAATATAGTTGATCAGAAGTTGATCTCCCTTTAGCTTCGCTTTCCCTTGAGCGTCGTCTCGCAAACTGTACGTGTGCGTATCGCTCGGATTCGGATCCGTCGTCGTCAGAACGCCGATGACGGTGCCCACGCCCACGTTCTCCGTGACAGAAGAAGACGATAGAGATATCTAAACTCAAATATCATAAAGTTCAAATTTTAATTAAGACTTGTTACCTTGGTCGGCGGTTTGCTAATTCGAGAACACCAAATCGTGTCGTACGGTTGCCATACACCCGACGCCTTGCACGTGATCGTCGTTATCGCGTTCGGCTCCTTGTAGCCGCTCGGACAGGCGACCGAACACGACTTCTCGTACGTCGTCCCGTCGTTGCACGCGAACGTCGGATATTTGCACGTCGTGCCGAGAATCGCGTTGCTAGGGCAGTAGGACGCCGACGGCGCGCCGCAGTCGCGACGACGACACGTGCGACCGTCCGAGTTCAAGAGGAAGCCGCTGTTGCACAAGCACGTGCCGCTGTTGCACTGATGCGCGCAGCCGCCGTTCGCCAAACCACACGACTCTGAGTCCTAAAAAGACTTCAAGCCTGTTTCAAGAAACGACTAGGAACTGACCTTCAGAGAGGGGCAATTCTGTCCTCTGCATCGCTTCGTGAGGATAACCGTTCGAGAACGCTCCCTCGAACCGACGGCGCACTGAGCCGAACATAAGCCCCAACCGCCCCATGCACTCACCTGGTGGAAAATGCAACACGTAATAAGAGTGTATTATTGGAAAATTGACTCGGGTCTTACCGTGCAGTCTCTGTCGTCCGCATATGACGTACACGGTCTCGAAGCATCGGACGATCCGCACGAAGCACCCCCGCACTGAGCCGACTGCGTTACGCCGCGATAGCGCTTTTCCTGACCGGCGCCGCATCGATTGCTGCACGACGACCACGTCGACCAGGGACCCATGACGCAGTCGATTCTCTGCAATCCCGTGCAATCTTTCGACTCGGAAAGGGCGGGACACGGATTGCCGCCGCAGCTCGGCGACGTCGTTGTGGACCGAGAGCGAATGCTAAAACGAAAATCAATGACTTGTTCGAAGCGAATCATAGGTGTAGATCCTACCTCTTTCCCAAATTGCAGTCTTTCGAAGAGCAGCCGGACCACGCGCCCCAAGCGCCTACGACGCAATTGACGGGGCAGCACGTGCTGCATGGGGCCGAATCGACCAACGAGGGACAGGCGTTGCCGTTGCACTTCTGCGCAACGGTCACTCGACGAGTTCGAGTCATCGTTCCCGAACCGCACACTCGATTGGTCGGTTGACAACGCCCGTAGGCGGACCACTGACCGACCTAAGATTATACAACTCTTAGAGAAAATTTGAATTAAAGAGCGTCGTCTCACTTGACAATTGACGTTCACTTCTCCAATGCAGTTCTCCGTTTCGTCCGTCGGACAAGCCTGGCCACCGCAGACGAGATTCGCCGTCACGGTCACCTTTCGCGTTCGCGTTCCCTTTCCGCACGAGTTACTGCACGCGCTCCAACTGCCCCACGTGAACTGGCAGTCCTGCGGACAACAGGGGCCCGACTTCTTCTGCGTCTCCTTCAACGCCGGACAGGCCGCTCCGCCGCACGACGCGTCGACGACGATTTTGCGTTCGCGCGTCTGATCGATCGTCGTACCGCACGGAACGCTCGACGGCGTCCAACTCGTCCAATCGCCGACGCTGCAGTCGACGGGGCAGCACGCAATCGAGCACTTGCGAACCTCGCTGCCGGGACTGCAAGATCCGCCGCAAGACGCTTTGGTGATGACGGTGCGCGTTCGAGTTTCCGTGCCGGGACCGCACGTTTCACTGCAAGCTCCCCAATTACCCCACACGCTCAAAACGCAACTGAGAAATAAAAGATAAATTGATTATTAAAATGTCTTCTAAAATTAGAATCGGTTTCGTTTACTCCCACCCGTTCCAGGTACACGGTGCACCGCACGATGTCGATGAGTTGGGGAGAGCGATTCTATTCCCTCGCGACGAGTGCGTGCTTTTTCCGCGCCGAATAAGCGCTCGCGTACGCGCGACGTCGACTCTCTCACAAGATCTACTGTCCGCGCTCGTTTCTTACTCGATCGTGCAGTCCCGCGTCTCGACGTTGTCGGACAAGTCAGAACAGCCGCCCGATTTCGTTTGACGACGAGTTTGCGTTCCTTTCGACGCTCCCAAATTGCAAGTGCAGCTCGACCACGTCGACCAGTCGCTCGTGGTGCAGGGCGGCGGCGGCGGCGGCGGCGAGCGTCGACGTCGCCGAAACCAAATGCCATCTGCGTCGTCCGCTATCAACAGGAGGAGAAAGAGTGAGCCGAAAACGAGTAGCGATCGACCGGCGATCATGTCTAGAGAGTCTCCCGAGTGTGATATCAAAACCCCGCGATATAGGAGAACTAATCTAAATGAGATGGGTCACGAGAGTGCCACGCGCAGTTGTGTTGACGAAAAACAAGGAGAACACGGCGTTCACACTGTACGACCACGTCAAAATTGACTACAGATGGGAAACCCAAACGACTATTCCTAACTCAACGAAGATCTGTTTTCTGACGAATGCACGCCGCATACAGTACTCCCTCTATCCCCAAAAATCCCCCTCCCCCGTCTGACCTTACTCATACTCAACGACCTGTCCCGGTTTGATCTTCTGATTCCCAAAGCTTCTCTCAAAGAGCGTTGTGGGTTGAAGTGAAGCCGGACGAGAAAGTCGACGTACAGCATTTCGTCCGTCTCGTTATTAGACTGCGCTGTGTGAAGTCGGTCACGAGAGAGTCACACGGACGTGCGGCTATAAACAAAAAGAAGGTTTGCATGTAAACAAAAATAAGACGAATATTCAGTCAAGAAGCACGAGCTCCACTCTCTGACATCTATACCGTAATATTAACGCTTTGGTCATGATTCTAACACTAGCATAACTGGGTAACATTTTTGGTTCATCCTCTAAAGATTCAGATCGGAAAGCTGACGGATCACGTGACCCGAAGTTCTTCTATGGACACGCGTGGTCCACGAGGAAGCCGAAGGGGTCTGGCTACGCAAAACTATGTCATAAATCAGCTGCACGTACTAAATTTGGTAGAAAGCGTAAGCATCGACTAGTACAAGCAATTCTCACTTGCCGTAGTAATCGCACAGTTTCTGGCACGCACACTATCCCTGCATTCAAAATAACGCGTCAAAAAAAATGATACGCCAATCCGCTAGCAAATCTCACATGGCTCGAGACAACAAAGAGATCACGTGACTGTGGAGAACTAAGGCTTCTTCCGGGCATCCTCGTCTTTTCGAGTCTTGCTTCGCTCGCTAGAGAGCCGTAATTCGTAGCTCTTTACAAACGGAGGCTGTAGAGCACACGGCAAAATCTTATTAGACCATGAATAGATACCTAACGGTTCGCTCTCGTCCTCTCAGTGGCGTCAGCTTCAAAATACAGCATGGCACTAACGACTGCGCCCACACTCCACAGGCTTTCGACAGAGCTGCTTTCGAGGAGTCCTTCCCAGGACGCATGCGTGCAATCCACAGCAACAACAAAACAACAACATGCAGCGTGGACAATCTGATCGCAAACGACTGACGCGCCTAATGCAGCCCGTGCAGCGACCTCAGCGTGATCTTTCGTCGTAGCTAATTCGGGATCTTTGATCTGTAATTGGCCTAACCGGAAAAATCGCCCCATTCGTCGCCCATCGCGCGCCGAAACACTGGGGTGAGCACACTGAGTGACGTCAGTCTAAAGCACTTCCAAAACAAATGTACAAATTAGACCATTGTTTAATGTTAGCCCAAACAATAAGACATTTCTTTTTACATGATATCATCGATAGTGAGCTGAGCGCAGGTGATGGTCTTCCTACACTGTACTACAGATTTGTCAGCAGCTCGATAAAAATAACAGGATCACATAAGGAAATGGCACCATAAAATGTTTTCAGCTTAAGATGTTGAGTATCTCAAGATCCAAAGCTAAAATAAATTTCACAATTGTGTTTTTGCTTGCACCAGCAGCAACAGACAAACGTGTGAAACAAAAGCACTATAAAACGTAAGCAAAACAACAAAATAAAGCAAGATAGCTAGTTTTAAACCGTACTAGTTTCTTCCCTAGCAGACGTCTGCCCTTCTTCTGCCTCCGCGTATTCACCCACAGATTCGTCAGACGGCTCCGTAGCAGCCGTTTCGTCTTCGTTTGACTGAGTTCCGATGAATTCAAGTTCAACCTCATTCAAAATCGGAGTCACGACACTTTCTCCTTCCTGCTCTTCGGAGAATACCGGAGATCTACACAATTAGCTTCCGCATTAATTCTATTAAACACTGAAAAAATTTGCTTTTGCCTGCTGTGGCCTCCGAGACGCTTACGCACCCTCACCACCACCACTACAATGACAGTGACAGTGACGACAACAATAACGGCTCCCACGACGACGCCAACAGTCGCACCGCTAACGACACCGGTGTCTACCGCGAGAGTTTTGCCAACAATGTAACAAACGGAAACGCTGTCTCAAATATTCGTCACTTACTTGATCGGGTCAATGGACACTGGCCAGAAGAGGAACAGACGACAGTGATGTGAATTGTCGATGTGCCGGTCATTGCAGGCGTGCCGCGGTCTGTTGCTGCTATTGTCAGCTCGTAGGAATTGTACGTCTGAGCGTCCAACTCTCGAGCCACAATCACAACGCCAGTCGACAAATTGATAGCAAAGTAGTCCTGTTCCGTTTGAAAGGAAAAAACAATTTCTCCCTTTAGACCTAAAAAATGGAAGTTAATTAAACATTCAAGCGCGCATTTTTTGCTACTGTAAACCGGAATCGGCATCGGTGGCTTTGACGTTCATAACTCTGTGCCCAGGACTCTCTCCCAGAGTAACCTCAGCTTCGTATTGGTCGCGACTAAAGACGGGCGCATTGTCATTCGTTGAGCAAACGAGTTGGGTCGAACTGACAAAAACAACGACATCACTTTTCTTTTCGTGAACGAAATTTACAGTAAAAGTGAAGGTAGTATATAAAGCCATTGATTAATCAAAAGGGGAGCAAGAACCTTCCTAATTGAAAATGCAGAATCGGTTTCGTTTACTCCTACCCTTCAAGGTAACGCTGTGCCCCCTCTCCCCCTCTCCCCTTCCATCTCGGTCTTGCGCGAGCGCTTTTACTCAACCGTACGTGCAGTCTTGCGTCTGGACTTCGTCCGACGTGTCAGTACAGTTGCCCAATTTCGTTTGACGGCGAGTCTGCGTTCCTTTCGCCGCTCCCAAAGCGCAGGTGCAGTTCGACCATCTCGACCAGACACTCGCGGTACAGGCGCGTCGACGTCGACGGCGCCACAAGAAGCCATCCGCATCATCCGCTGTCAACAGGAAGAGAAAGAGGGAGCTGAAAACGAGGAGCGAACGACTGGCGATCATGTCCAGCGAGTCTCCCCGAGTGCGATAAAGACCCCACGGCGTAGGGAAACCAATCAAAATGCGACGGATCACGAGAGCGCCACGCGCGATTGTGGTGATGAAAACAAGGAAACCCGAATGGCTATTCCCAAGGTAACGATGATCTATTTTCTGACAAACGCACGCCCTTGATCGGTCACCATAAAACCCCCCTCCCATGTCTGACCTTTCTCCTATTCATACATTCGGGAATCTGTATCCTTTCTGTTTTCTCATTCCAAACTCTCTATCGAAAAGCAACATGGAATAAAGTGCCGCCGGACGAGGAAGTCGACGTACCGGTACGGCATTGGCTCGTATTAGACAGCGCCACGCGAAGTCGGTCACGACAGTCACGCGGACGTGCGACTCTAAACAAAGAGAAGGCTTGCATGTAAACAAAAATAAGAACATTCCGTCAAGAAGCACGAGCCCCACCCACTCTCTGACATCTACACCGTCTAATAAAATCAATAACGCGTTGGTCTTGATTCTAACGCAGACGCAACTGGGGGAACTTTTCGGCCTATCCTCTAAAGACCCAGAGAGGATTTTGAGCTCTCGCCTGCACAGCTAATAACGGATCACGTGACTAACGCAAGTTTCCCTTCTACGAGGAAGCCGAAAGGGGTCTGGCCACGCCATCATAGATCAGCTGAACGTATTTAATTTGGCAGAAAGCGTAAAGCGTCTACCAGTGTACCAGCAATTCTTACTTACTGGAGTCCACGTCGTGATAACGCCGTAGAAATCGCACTGTTGCTGGCAAGCACACTATCCCTGCATTCAAAATAAAACATCAAAAAAATGATACGTCAATCTGCTAAGCAAATCTCACATGGGTCGAGACAACAAAGGGATCACGTGACTTCGGAAAACTAGGGCTTCCCCGTCTTTTCGAGTCTTGTTTCGCTTGCTAGAGATCTGTCACTCGTAGTTCTTTACAAACGGCTGCTGTATAGCATGTAGCACTGCAAAAGTGTGTAGACCATAGGGTTCGATCTCGTCCTCTCAGTCGTCAGCTTCGAAATACAGCATAGCTAGGCAAGGCACGAATGCCTGCGCCAACACTCGAACACTTTCGAGGAGTCTCCTTTTCAGGACGCATGCGTATAATCCGCACAACACAACAGCCGAGACAACAAACAGCACCGGCAATCTGATTGCAACGACTGGCACGCCTGATGCAGCGCGTGCAGCGACCTCTTTCACGAGGGTTCAAGCGTGATCGCTTGTCATTTCAATAATTCGGCGATCTTTGATCTATATTAGGCTAACCGGAAAAATCGTCTCGTACGTCGACTCTTCGTCTCGGTCTCCTTGTAGCGGCAATATGGAGAGGAAGGGGCGGCTGTTCAGAACAATAGGCCCGTGATTAAAATGGTCTCCGTCGGTCCAGGCAGTGCCAAGAAGAAGAGTGCGGTTCCGCGAAACGCCCTCCCTTTTACCTGGAACTAGAGCCTCCCACTAAGTCTGCTATCCTGCTGCGAATTTTAGTCCCTACATCGGCTCTGAGTGGTCATATCAACGCCTCCCGCGGCACCTGTACGTACGTGGTGAAGTTATAGTGAAATCGTCATCGCCGACTCTCTGATGGGATGGCCGCCAGCATGTCCAATCAAACGGAAATGACGCAACCAGGCGGCTCGACGACAGAACAGCAAAGGGCGGACTCGACGTCAGAACAGCAAAGGGCGGCCTCGACGTCAAAACAGCAAAGGCCGGCCAATCATAATCATAAACAACAAGGGCGGCGTGTGGCCCCTTCATGGTCCTGTACCTGCCATTGGATTACGCGCATTCTGCTGTTCGTTATTGTCACGGCATCGCTTTGTGCAAATCGCCTGTCGTTCGCGATTCTCGTCGCCCAGTTTGGCTTTGATCAAAACGACACGAATGGCACTGACGTCTCTAAAGCCGAGGTTCGTTTGCAGTCTGACGACGTTTTCTGGCTACTTCTTATCGCCGTATGCGTACCGTACGCCCTCAGTCTTGTTCGTTGCACGTATAGGGGTCTGGCGATGTTTAGAGGAATAGCCTACTCGTGGCCAGAGTGGCGCAAAGTTTTGGTGGTACGTGGGTGCAGGTCATCACGTGTGGCGCTCATTGTTGTGTTCCGCAGGGACTTCTCTTCAGTGCCGCAGAGGGCTTCTTAGTTGCAACTTTCGTTTATGTGATTGCTCCGAAAGCGGCAAGTATTGCAGAAGTTGTAGTTCTACCGTCGCTTGTCATTCTATTTCCGGTTTTTCTCACACTTGTGAACAGTTTTCGTAAGAGGCTTAGTAGTAGAGACAGCGTTCCGAGTAGCGTTCCGAGTACCGCTGAGGAAAGACAACCTCTAAATGAAGAGGATCAAAGTGGAGACCAGTCCACTAAAATTTGCACTCCAACTAAAGAAGTCTCGACGTTCACGGTGTTGTCGTTCATAATTGGTTTGCCGATCGTTTGTCTCCTCTTCCTCGGCCGATTAAAATGGTGGGTGATAGCTGCAATATTCTCAGTTATCTGGTCGCCGTCTTTACAGACGTGGACACTCGGGGAAAGAGAAAATCACGGCAATGATAGTGAGGAACGGCGGCAGTCGCCAAGATGGATGACGGGCATTATAAACGGTTTGTCTAAGCTTGTCATCGTGATTGTGTCTGCTGTGGCACTGCGGACTAATTTGCATAATAGGCCGATATCTGCTTTGTCCTTCATCAGTAGCGAATTGCAATATGTTGCACCATTTGTCGTTGCCGTTGGCTCAAGTCTTGGTGCCTATCTTCTATCATGGCTTTCTCTTAGACTGCAAATGCAATTCTTCGGATTTTATTTTCCTCTTCTTGCTTCGTCAGCGGCGTCACTTGGTTTTTTGATTACGTGCAATTTCAAAGACGATACTTTTAACGCCATCGACGAGAAGTATTGCGCCAAAATCAGTGCTACTGACTTTGCTGGTCTCGTTTTACTACAATTGTTTGAGCTCTTGGTGATTCTCATTTATGCAAACGAACGTTTAAAGACGTATGCGCTTATCAGGGAAGAGAAGTTGTTTATACAGCCGTGGTATACCGGTCCTTTTGTGGGAGAAACCCTTCTTCTGAACCTAAAAACAAAAATGAATTTTTCTGATCACAAGGAATCAGAAAAGGAAAAAGTCACTGTTATCATCGCCTCTACCATGTACAAGGAATCGCAAGACGAACAAAAAACGCTCTTCAAATCAATTCAAAGGATTTATGAGAAACAGAAACGCTTGCCAAAGGAAAACACAGACTACCAATTCCAGTGGCACATTTGGTTTGACAATGCTACAAGAAAGAAAGGTAGCAACGATTGCATCAATAGCTACGTGAAGACACTGCTAGAAATTTTCAAAGAAAAAAATGCAACTCTTAAGTCGAAGCATGTGCTCCCGTACGGCTTGCAAATAAAAGTTGAGCTTGGAGGCGGTAGCGGTGGCAATTCAAATTTCCCTGTCGTCATTCACCTAAAAGATACGACCAAGTGGAAACAAAAGAAGCGCTGGAGTCAGGTCATGTACATGCAATACGTCCTCAATTTTTTCTGTAACTCTGGTTTGAATAAACTTGACAAAACATACGTTTTGACAACGGACGGCGATGTCCAATTTGAGCCGGAAGATGTTGAGATTCTTCTCGATCGCCTGAACATGGACGAGAGAGTGGGAGGCGTGTCCGGTCGAGTGTATCCGGAAGGGAGCGGCCTCGTCGTTTGGTATCAGCAGTTCGAGTACGCGGCCGGTTACTGGCTTCAAAAAGTCGCCGAGCACGTGTTCGGCACCGTCATGTGCTCTCCGGGCTGCTTCAGCGCGTTTCGAGCCAAAGCTTTGAGAGAAGTGTTGCCGGAGTACAGTAAAAACGTCGACGAAGCAAGCGACTTCCTGAAGATGGACATGGGTGAAGATCGTTGGCTCTCGACGCTACTCATACGCAAAGGCTGGAAATTGGACTACGCTGCGTCGTCAAAATGCATAACAAAATGCCCTGAAAGCTTCGACGACTTCTACACGCAGAGGCGTCGCTGGATCCCGTCGACGTTGGCAAACATATTTCACCTTGGTTCAGTGTCATGGCCGACTTTGAAGAGTAACGAATCTTTTACCTTTTTCTTCCTTATATACATGATGATTTTCATTTTCTCGACGATGATTGGTCCAGCGACGATTCTTCTCGTCATGGCTGCCGGCCTTGAGTATTCACTTTTATCAACGGAAGATAACCGGTACGTCGTGCTGATAGCCTCTCTCACCGTTTTCGCCTTTATTTGTCTCTTCTACGTGTGGGTGTGCTTCTATTGCTGTCGAGATACTCAACTTTTAGTGGGTAAAGTTTTGACATTTTTATTCGCTTCTGTTATGGGAGCCGTCCTCATTGGGGTCATTCTTCAGGTGATACACGGACTGCAGTTCAATGGCGTGACGCCTACGGATCATCCTTTTATAATAATTCCTCCCGGCGGCGGTAGCCCAAACGTCTCTTCTGTTCGCGAATCGATTTCGCTACTCGGCAACTCTTCTTCTAAAATCGGCGACAAGCTTTCGTCTGTCGCTATTCCCATCTGGTACGTAGGAGGGATGATTTCTATTTTTGTCGTGGCGGCTCTGCTGCACATCAGTGATTCCTTCGTGCTTTTCAAGGGGCTTTTGTATCTGTTCTGCTTGCCGTCTGGATATATTCTCTTGACAGTGTTCGCCCTGTGCAACCTTACAAGTCAGTCGTGGGGCACGAGGGAAAAGTCAAAGCAAAGTGAAAATGACGGCAAAACACTTAATGTCCGTTTCCTCGAAGGGTTGGCTGTACTAAGAAAGTATTGCTGTTTCTGCTTTCAAGACATAAATAACGTCAGACGGATAGACGCGGAAAATGTCGGCGTCCAAACAGTCACGATAGAAAACAGAGAGACCGGCATACAAGTAGAAGAACAGGTTGGCAATGAAGATGAGTACAAAGAGCTTCAGCTCGTGAGAAATATCGGCGTCCAAACAGCCACGATAGAAGAAGGAGAGACCGGCACACAAGTAGAAGAAGCTATGGAACAGGTTGGCAATGAAGATGAGTACAAAGAGATTTTGACAGACATATCGACTGAAGAGCTTGAAGACGAAGAGTTGACATTTTGGAATGAACTCCCCGAGAGCGTCGATGTGAAAGTCAATAACGCTCAAATGACGCAAACAGCCACGGAAGAAGCTTCATCAAAGGCTCAAGCAAAGCTCAAGGAAAACCTGAAGAAGCTTCGTTCATACTGGCTGTGGCTTTTCACAGCGGCCAACACGCTGTGGACGGTTCTGATGGTCGTTGTGGAAGTCCATCCTGGGCTCGCAGTACGCAGTTCGAACGCCCTCGGTTCAACCTTTCTGCTTGTCTACGGCATTACGTTTACCCTCCAATTTTTCGCCTGCGTATGGAATCGATTTGAAACGCTGATTCACTATTTGTCACGACGGAATCCCCAAGAGAGTTTGTTCGACCGCTGTCGCTGCGGTTGCAACCAAAACTGAACGAATCCTTGAAGAGTCTTTCGCTGCATTTAGTAGTACTGTATGTGCTGTTCACAGTTTTTTGCTCAGACACGAGTCTTTGTACGTTGTTTACCATTTTTATAGTTGTCAAGCTCGCCTTGCACGCAGTTGTTAGAACGAATTCAAATACTGTACCTGAATCCGTTGTGACTCCGTATATAGCTTTGTCAGACTGGGTCTCTGTAGACCATTCGAAGCAACCTGACTCATGCCAGACCCCAAAGGAAAATTTTTACTTTTCTAAGATGAACGAGCGTTGGAGTCTGTCCAGTTCCAATACTACTAGTACTAGGAATGATTATTAGGTTACTTCAGCTGCTGGCGCCTCCATTTCTCCTACAGGAGGGCTGAAGCGAATTGACTGCAAAGTTGACTAACGAAATACAAAGAGAACCTGCTGAACGCTCTATGTCCTGTTGCAAGAAAGAAAGAAAGAGGAAAAGAGTGGAGGTAGGAAGCGAGAGGGATCGCTCATGGTCAGGTGGCCGGCTAGGAGATCTCGTCACTGGACGAGAAATGGCAGTTCTTCACTTCAGTACGAGTCCTTTCCGTTCTATTACTGCGATCTAGCGGTCATTTGTAGCTATGCTGCTGTTTACAAGCTGCCAGACTGAGGCCAAAGGCTGCCTACACAGAAATTCCTATTGGGATTTCAGATTCACTTCGAAGAAGAGAACAATCCTCAGAACACTGACAAGGGTACGCAGCGCGTAGGTGACGTAAGAAGCACGTGCACTCCCTCGATCCCAAAAGAATCCCCCTTCCCCGTGGGGTAAAGTCAAGCGTCACACGGGCAGCTCTAAACAAAGAGAAGGCTTGTATGTGAACAAAATAAGACTCCTCTAAAGACCCCGAGGGATTCGGAACAAGACAAAGGGATCACGTGACGCTGGAGAACTAAGGCTTCCCTCGCCTTTTCGAGTCTTGTTTTGCTTGCTAGCGAGCCGTCATTAGTAGCTCTTCACAAATGGCTGCAGTAGAGCTCGTCGCTACGCTGTAATAGTTAATCAGACCATGAATTTAGATACCGAACGGTTCGTTCTCGTACTCTCAGTGGCGTCAGCTTCGGAACAATCAGATACATGGCACGAACGCTTGCGCCTAGACTCTAACGCTTTCGAAGAGTCTCTTTCCCAGGACGCATGCGTACAATCCACAGCAACAACCGACACAACAACAGCACGAGTCTAACAGCACGGGCAATCTGACCGCAAACGACTGACACGCCTGATGCAGCGCATGCAGCGACCTCTCTCACGAGGGTTCAGCGTGATCTCTCGTCATTTCAATAATTCGCGATCTTTGATCTATAATTGGCCTAACCGGAAAAATCGCCCCATTCGTCGCCGCTTCGCTCGCGCGCAAATGCGCGCCGATTGCCCGCCTTCTCCATATGGCCGCTGCAAAGGAGCCGGGGACAAATAGACTTGATCTCCCTGAGTGCAGGCTAAAGGAGCCGTGCACGGTTCGTCCGCCCTTTTACCTAGAATAGACGCCCCCCACTCTAACAGTCCCCCGCGCTGTTGAGTCATGTTTGTACGCCTGCATCGACTCTGATTTGTCATATCGACCCTAGCTAGCTCCCCACTTGTGAAAATTAATGGCATCGTCGTACGGAAGTACGGAGTCTACAACTCACAGTGAATGTAGGAGAGAGCTAACAGAGGACTCGTCCTCAAACCAGCATCATGAGGGTACACGTCTCATTGGAAATGCGGAGGCAGAGACCGATCATGACGATACCACACGCTTCTCTTGTTGTTCCTGTTCCTGTATGGGAGATGTCACCTGTCAGTGGATTGCACGCATTTTGCTGCTCGTTCTCGTCACAGTGTTTCTTTTGGCAAGTCGCGTGTCGTTCGCGGTTCTCGTGGCGCAGTTTGGCTCAGAGCTAAACGACACGAATCGTACTAACGTCTCTGGCTATGGCGGCGACGAAGTTCGTTCGAAGTCTGGCGGCGTTTTCTGGCTACTTCTTATCGTCGTGTGCATTCCGTACACCTTAAATCTTCTTCGCTGCGCGTATCGGGGTCTAGCAATGTTGAGAGGAATAGCCTACCCATGGCCGACGTGTCGGGAAATTGCTGTGGTATGTGGGTGTGTACGTCATCACGTGTGGCCCTCTTTGCTAATTTGAATGTGCTCCTTAGGGAATTTTTTGCAGTATTGTAGAGGGTCTTTTCGTTGCTGCCCTCGTTATCGTGATTGCTCCGAAGATGACAACTGCTGTCGAAATTGCGGTTCTACCATCAGTTGTCATTCCAGTTCCGATTGCAGTTAGTCTCGGGCACGCAATCTGGTTCCAAAGGTCAAAAAGAACAAAGCCCGGGCCAAATTTGACAAATCCTGACATCCAACGTGAACGTGAACAAGGAGATCAACAATGTTTTTCTACTGCAATCCGTGCTGTGTTTGAGTCACGGCCTGGTAGAGTAGTACTTCTCTTTCTTTTTGCTTTACTTGGTGGGACTGCGGCCGTTCTTCTCGTGGTGGATTATCGCGAACAGGAATGGTGGGCCGTACTAGCAGCCGCCCTTCCCTTCTCACTTATCTGGTCTCCGTCTTTGCAAAAGCTTGCAGCCCGTCCCGAAAACTTTAAAACAAAAAAGCGGTCGGCGCGATGGATGGCGGGAATTATAAACGGAGTTATAAAGCTTGTCTCCGTGATTGGGTTTGCCTTTCTGTTCTGATGCTATTTATCGTACAGAAAAGACAGCGGTTTGTTTTGCCCGATATCAGTACCGAATTACAGTATGTTGTACCTTTTCTCGTTCTCCTTGGCTCAAGTCTATGCGCCTATCTTCTACTTTGGCTTGCATTTCGAACCAAAATGCATTTTGCTGGAGTTTATATGCCTCTTGTCTTTGCCTCGCTTGCATCAATTATTCTACTTCATTATCCGTCGTTTCCATGTAGCACGCTCAATGCGACCATGGCTGCGAGATACTGCGACAAATCGAAGAATAAATTCGTTTGAATAGCACTTACTTTTTTGGCAATTGCTGAGCTCTGTGCAGTTGTCACTATTGCAGCGTGTCGTCTGACGACACATCCACTTGTCAGAGAGGAGGACTTATTCATACACCCGTGCTATAACGGTCCTTTTCTAGGGCAAACTGTTATGCTAAACCTGAAAACAAAGCTAGATTTTTCCGATAAAGATAGACTAATGAAAGACGAAATAACTGTCATCATCGCCTCCACCATGTATCGTGAAACACGAGATGAGCAAAAGACACTCTTCTCGTCAATTCAGAAGTTGTATCAAAACCAGAAACATTTGCCAACAAACAGAGACGTCAACGTCGGCAGTTACAAGTTTGAGTGGCACATTCTTTTTGATGATGCCATAGAAAAAAAGACCAGTCGCTGCAATGAGTTCGTAAAGACCCTTCTTGATGTTTTAAAAAAAAACGAGGCAAAACTTCTGTCACGGCACGAACTGCCGTACGGCTCGCAGATAAAAGTGCTGCTGAAAGGCGACGACGATAGCAATCCGTCTTTTCCCGTCGTCATTCATTTAAAAAACACGAGGAAGTGGAAACAAAAGAAGCGCTGGAGTCAAGTTATGTATTTGCAGTACGTCCTCAATTTCCGGGCTGAAATCAGGTGCGAAGAGAACCACACGAAGTGTCCGAAAAGCTTAAGCATGAAGAAACGTACGTCTTGACGACGGACGGAGACGTTGAATTTAATCCGGAAGACGTTGACATCCTGCTCGATCGCCTGAACATGGATGCTAAAGTGGGTAGCGTGTCGGGTCGAGTGTATCCTGTAGGAGATAGTCCCGTCGTATGGTATCAGCAGTTTGAGTATGCCGCCGGTTACTGGCTCCAAAAGGTTGCCGAGCACGTGCTCGGCACTGTGATGTGCTCTCCGGGATGCTTCAGTGTGTTTCGCGCCAAAGCTTTGGCCGCCGTTCTGCCGGACTACAGCAAAAACGTGAAAGAAGCGAGTGACTTTCTGAAGATGGACATGGGTGAAGATCGTTGGCTTTCAACACTGCTTATACGCAAAGACTGCGCTATTAGACTACGCCGCGTCGTCAAAATGCAAAACGAAATGCCCTGAAAGCTTCGACATTCTCTACAGGCAGAGGCGTCGCTGGATCCCATCAACGTTGGCAAACATATTTTACCTAGGCTCAGTGTCCTGGTCGACATGGAAGAAAAACGAAGCGTTTAAAATTTTCTTTGTCTTTTATGTAATTGTCTTCATTCTTTCGACGATCATTGGTCCCTCGACCATTCTTCTCGTCATGGCCGTCGGTCTTGAATATTCGCTTGTGTCAGTGGCGGAAAACCGGTACGTCATAATGATCGTGTCTCTTTACGTGTTCGCCTTAGTCATCTTTTTCTACGTTTGGGTGTGCTTCTATTGTTGCGAGAAAACACAACTTTTCGTTGCCAAAGTTTTGACGTTTTTCTTTGCCTTTGTTATGGCCGGCGTCCTCATTGGGGTTGTCCTTCAGGTGGCAAGCGGACTGCAGTTCAAGAGCGTGTCGGCGCCCACAGCTCGTCCTCTCATAATAATTCCTCCAGGCGGACGTCCAAACGTCTCTTCTGTTCACGAGTCGATTTCGCTCCTTGGAAATTCTTCTAGTATCAGAGACAAGCTTTCGTCTGTCGCATACAGCACGTGGTACTTGGGCGGGATGATTTCCATCTTTTTCATAGCGGCTCTGTTGCACATTAGTGATTTCTTTGTGCTTTTCAAGGGGCTTTTATATCTGTTCTGCTTGCCGTCTGGATTTATTCTAATGATGGTGTTTGCTTTGTGCAATCTTACGAATCAGTCCTGGGGCACGAGGGAAAAGTCAACGAAAAGCGACGATGACGGCAAAACACTGTATAGTCGTTTTCTCGAGGGGCTCGCGATTTTAAGGAAGTACTGCTGTTGCTGTTTTAGTAAAGACGCCGGCGTCCAAACTCTTAGAGACGATGACGTCCAAAGTTTTAGAGACGTAGGCGTCCAAGCGCAAGGTTTTAGAGATGTGGGCATCCAAGCGCAAGGTTTTAGACACGCCGGCGTCCAAATGACGGAAACGGCAGAAATGCAGAACTGCAACCGTGAAGGTGATGGAAACCAAAATGGTAGAAACGACGACGAAGACACGCTCTGGCGAGAACTTCCTGATGAAACGCAAAGTTTCAGAGACGCCGGCGTCCAAACGACGGGAACAGCAGCAGAAATTCAGAACTGCAACCGCGACGGTGAAGGAAACCAAAATGGTAGAAACGACGACGAAAACGGCCTCTGCGAGAAGTTCTGGCTAGAACTTCCCGAGAAAATCGACATAGAAGCGGAAACAACAGGGAGAGTACCAAGAAGCGCTGAAACAAAGCTCGAAGAAAACCTGGAAAAGCTTCGCTCCTACTGGCTGTGGATTTTTATAACGGCCAACACGCTGTGGACTGTCCTGAATGCCGTATTGCAACTTCATCCTGTGCTCATGGTTCGCAACTCAAACGTACTCGGTTTGATGTTTCTAATTGTCTACGGCATTACGTTTGTCGTTCAATTTTTCGCCTGCATATGGAATCGATTCGAAACACTGATCCACTATTTGTCACGACGGAATCCCCAAGAGAATTATCAAAACTGCTGTTGCCACCGAAAGTGAACAAATCATTGCCGAGTCTTCGGTTGCATTCAGTTCAATGTGGAATATTAAGACTCAGTATGTGCTGATCACAGTTTCTTTCTGCCCAGACACAAGTCTTTGAACATTATTATTAGTTGTCAAGCTGGCTTTGCACGCAGTACTTATGATGATGCACGGAGACATTCGTTAGGCATGAATTCAACTACCTGAATCTGTTGTGTCTCTGTTTCTAGAGAATAGCTTTGTCAAATTGTGTTTCTAGACCCTTTCGAGGTGACCTGGCTCATGGCTCTGCGAGACTTCACAGGAAAATCATAATTTTTCTATGTTGGATGGGGGTTGGATTCTGTCCAGTTTCCAATAGTACTAGTACTACGTGAATGATTTTTCGGTTGCTTCATCTGCTGGCGCCTCCATTGCTCCTAAGAGGCAGTTGAGTGAACTTGATGAGTAGACGTGAGCGACTGCTTCAAGGTAGAGTTTTCGGTTGCATGGTCTTGCTGGACAGGTCGCCTGACCGGAGCTGAAGGGCTGGATCCTGTCTACTAATCAGTAACAAAATACGCTCTAGATGCCGTTGCGAGAAAGAGATAGAGGAAGAGAGTGGGAGGAGGGAGCGCTCTAAAGAGATCACGTGACTGGAAAAGAAGAGGCCAGTGTTTCGCTTCTTTACGAGTCCTTTCCCCCTCCTTTCTGTTCTATTACTGCCATTAAGCCGTCATTTGTAGCTAAGCTGCTGTCCACAAACAGCCAGACGGAGGCCAGAGGCTGCCTAGACGAAAATTCCTATTTAGGCTTTCAGATTGCTTACGATTCACTTCGAAGAAGAGAAAAGACGCCTTTGAGCATGTTCATACTGTGAATAGGCAGTCTAACGTCGTCCAGGTTGAGAACCGTCTAGCAGTTAGCGCAGCAGTGGCGAATGACGTCAGCGTTACGTACACAAACCACAGATAATAGAGGAGATACATGGACAAACCAAAAGCAGCGCACAGGGAGACGTACAAGACAAAACTGAAACGAAAGTCACAGGTACACATACAGTAGAGCCATATAGGACCGCAATGTTCATTCAATCAAATGCACGGTCAGCTCAAACAGATGATACTTAAATTTTTCTCCAGTTTGTTCTCTGCACACTTTGAAATGAAGTCCTTGACTCGGTTTCAACTTTCCATTGTATTCATACGTCATTGAATTAGTTCCGACGTATGTAATCCCACTTGAAGAATTAGGACGAATTTCAAGACGAATGTTCCAATTAGTAGTCTGCGGATAAGCGACGACAGAATTTTGTTCATTAAAAATACATGAATCTAATGCATTAGTGCCACCGCAAGCTTTGACGCCATAACTGCTGTCATCTCTGTACTGAAACCCCACACAGTACCTATCATCGCAGATTTGAAGAGTTGAATCACTGTCGCCTCCCGGTTGCGAGAAGAAAAATGCTATCTGAAGAGAGTAGGTTTTATCGTCGTCTAGAACTCCGGCTTCAATCAATTGGACCTTTGGTACAGAAATGCATGCTTTCGCCCCCCTTTCATATACGACCACTGCAGCTAGCTCACTTTAAATAACGCACGGTTAGTAATCGATCCAGAGGCAATAAATTCGATTGTTTGTGCAGACACAGACGACGGCGTTTCCGTAAAATTAGCGTTAGCGTGAAGCCACAGAGGAGACATGTACAAGTACAGTAGCGTCCCACGTGAAATTACCTGTGATGTTTCATTTTAATTTAAAAAAAAACATAACATAGAGCCGGTTCAAGGTTTTGTGACTGCTTTACCGGATCGGGAGTCGAAAGCATCGACGTTGGCGTTGGGACGTCCGTCTGCTCAGGCGAAATTAATATAGCATAACCAAGTGCTGTCCATCGAACTTACTGGCTTCCCGTCGCTGCCTACGCCTTGTATTTGAAGGTAGTCGTCCAAAGAAAGGCACACAGTAGGGCCCGATGACTGCAAGGATAAACTCCGGGCGGAACCTGAGCACTCATTTGAAGACAATACAAGCCACTGGGAACTTGGAAGAAAGAAAACCAACACCATCAACGTGAAACAGAAAGACATTCCGGTGCCAAACAAAGAAGCTACGCGAAGTAAGAGTGAGCGTGCCGTAAGGAAGCGAAGCGAAGGAACTACGCGTCGCCAAGAAACGATGGAGGTATACACATGCCCGTTGTTGACTCAAGTTGTTTAAGTAGTTGATATGTAATACTGCATTGGGTTATCTTTTTGCATTAGGGAAGATGAGACCGACAACCACCAAACTAGATATGTCGCGACCTGTATGACTACTGGGCTTAATTTAAAAAACTAAATCATACTTGCAACTTCGGCAGGCAAAGAAACTTTCAGCCTTTCTCGATTCGACTTTGACACCTCAATTGAGTAAACCTATACTATCGTAGTAGATGAGTGAACTATGCTTTACCTGACACAACTTGACATCTTTTCTAGCCTTGAGTCTTTCGACGAAAGGCAAAGACCCTGGAGATCGAACGAGAGGAACGGTGGCCAAGATTCTCGCATTGTCAGAGTCAAACAAAGTTCGCACAGCGGCGACAAACGACTCGCTGAACATCTCCATCTTTCCGATTTCATCAATTACAAATAAGAGAGGACGCTAAAAAGTAAAAACTCGTTCAAATAATACGACAAAACGTCGTCTCAGCACCTCAGCATCCGAGTCCTTGTCGACACTCAGAAGGGGCATTACAACGCTCTCAAAGGCAGCAACGTCAACGACATACTTTCCAACTTTGAAAGGGACCCTTCTCCCACTAATAGGACCAGCAAAAGGCTTTATTCATACCGTATTACGTTCGATTTTTTTAGGCACGACTTATACAGTAGTCAAAAAGCGATATACTAATATTTTTGAGGGTCAGTAGACTACTAGTATACCTTTCTCCTGGTTTGCCCATACGGTCCGCTGTTCGTGCCAATGGTGCTCTGATTCCACTTGTTGTGACGACGTCAAAGCCGATTCGAACTCGCTGCCCATCTCCTGTCGTCTCTCGAACTTCCTCCGTGTAAAATCCTTGGATCGCGACGCCTGTTCGTCGAATCGAATCGCAAATATGACGAACGAGAGTTGTTTTTCCAACGCCTTAGAACAGAGAAATCTCTAAGGCGAGAATGGAGTGAATTCGGCCGAACCAGGAGGCCCAGAAGGCAAAAGTTGCTTGTGCATTCTTTTTCGCTAGCGTACGCTATCACAGTGGATTCCCGCTTTTGGCAGAGTGTTGACGGTCATGTTGACACTATTGTTGACAGTTGACACCACTCGTAGGGTATATCTGAACATATCTACAACTCTATTCAGTTCCTAACACTGACTGGTGGAGAGATACTCCAATTGCCGCTACATAATATTATGGAACACAAATTAAAAAAGCCATTTTTGGACCAAGGCTTTTTCTCAATTTTTTCCATTACAAACTAAGATATTGGACTGAAACACTCTGAGATGATTGATGTAAAGGAAGTTTACGAGCTTGGTTACGCGCTCACGTGAGTTCGCCAATCAAGATGGCTCGAGTACACCCAGCTCCTGCAGAAGATCTGAGTGAAAAGACCACTGTTCCTATGGTTGATTTAGGAAAGACTCGCAATAAAAATGAGACAGTCAGCCTAACACCTCACAGCCTTTCCGTCAAAGCGCGAGAACGCTCCCTAAGTACACGAAGGCGTTTGCCTACGAAGACGTCCAATCATCGAAGTCATCTCGACTCATTTTCGGACGAAAGCGTGAAAACGCATAGGCAAAGAACTAAAAGCACAAGTCTCGACGTACAAGTACCTCTAGCCACTGGCAGCAGCCAAGAAGAGACTCATAGGCTACCTGATCCTACTACAGCAATGGCTCTTACAAGAACTCCCTCCCGGAAACACAAAGACGATTTAGCCGAAAATCTGTTGGAGTCCTTTTCCGATGCCGCTGCTGTAGCCTTTTCTGTACCAGGAAGAGGCTTTAAAATGGCTGACACGGCCATACTAAAGTATCTAGAAGATCTGTCCGG
The DNA here is from genome assembly GCF_947507565.1 of Oscarella lobularis. Taxonomy (NCBI): domain Eukaryota; kingdom Metazoa; phylum Porifera; class Homoscleromorpha; order Homosclerophorida; family Oscarellidae; genus Oscarella; species Oscarella lobularis. Next base: position 1,022,975 of record NC_089191.1, on the reverse strand, counting down.
AGAAGAAGATAGAGTTGATTTTACAGTATTGAAAAAAATGATAAAGAAGGGAAAGAGCATAAACGGTACTGACCCGTTCGGGCAAACAGCTCTGCATGAAGCGGCCAGGAAATGGGGCATCGACGTAGTTAGGTAAAGATGGAAGAGCATGCAGTTGCCAAAAGATACATTTTTTTCTTTTTGCAGATTTTTGTGTGATAGCGGAGCCGATCTAAATCATCAGGATCTTTACGGAAGAACTCCACTTCACGTAGCAGTGTCCTGTAACGCTTCTGACACGGTGAAGTATCTCGTTGAGAGTGGAGGTACCGTAGGCAGAGAGAAAGGTATGAGAAAAAGGAAGATGGCATTTTTTTTCTTTTCAATTGTAGCTGACTCCAACGTTCTCACCTACGGCGAGCGGCAAAGTCCACTTCATTATGCTGCTCGCTCTGATGCTGTTGAGTCAATAGTTATTCTCCTCCAAGCCAAATGTAAACAGAGAGCTGCCACAACACACAATTGATTAATCGTGGTTTCATTCGTATAGGTTACATTGAGGCTCGTGACTACAGGGGGCGAACGCCTCTGCAAGTGGCAGCTGATCTCGGTACGGCTATTCGAGTACTCGAATGAACGATGCCTTTGAGCTTTACGTGCATGAGCAGATCGCTCTGAAAGCGTACGTCATTTATTGCTTGACGTCAAACCGAGACCAGCCGATGCGGGAGTGCGAGACAACACAGGACAGACAGCGCTAAGCAGCATGGTGCTGACGATGCCTCTAGTGGTGATTGCAACGTGCTCAATTTCAATACCCTTCTCTACTTTGCTGTTTTTATTTAATTTAGGCACGCCACGCTCTCGATCAACTGCACAGAAAATCGACTGTGCAGCGAAAGCAACTCTTCTACGTCAACTTGCTCGAAAAACCTCTCCTTTCACAAGGTACTGTGCAGATAGTATGGTCATTCTCTAATACATTTCGTTACCAGAGGAAGATGAAATCGACTCGTTGTTATTCAGGGAAAGTGTCTATAGCCCAGTAGGTTCATCCCATGCGTTGATGATTTTAATTTTATTGCTGACCGGTTTAGCTTGAAATGATTGTTCGGTACAAGCATTTTCAACTCGTTAATCATCCGGTAATAAGACAGCTCATAAATATCAAGTGGAAGCAATTTGGCAGGTGAAAGTAAAGAATTCGAATGTAATTAAGGAAACAAGTGATGACTTTTCAGAACTGGAGTTATTCTCCAACTGATCATCTTCCTCACGTTCCTAGCAGTAGGCCAAATATCTCTAAATTACTAGATAAAATTAGACGCCATTGCAGGCCTTAACAACATTTACCGTTGCCGGTGATTACGAGAAGAAGTATGACTACACCCCACTAAAGGATCACTGGTGGAGAATATTTATAGCAGTATGCAAGGAACTCATCATATAAAGCGCTAGCTGATTCACCGCCTTTCCTAGCTTATAGTTATTGCACTACTAGTGTACCAATGGGTAGAAGAAATATGGGAATTCGCGCGATCTCGAAAGCAGCACAAGGTTCAGACGAGACGACCCGAACTTTGCAGTAGTACAACCATATAATTAGCTGTGGATAAAGTGGAGGACAAGAGAGTACGAGAAAGACCTGACCTACAGCCATCCAAAATACCAAGAGGTAAGGGAGGCCTATGTCAAACTATAGTTACTACCGTATTTCTACATGTAGGAGAAAGAGTACGTCGTTCAAGAGATGGAAAGGCTAAAGAAATCAACACCGGCATATTTCGACGATAAATGGTAAAAACATGACCTATTGCTATAATTAATTAATACTCCTCCAGGAACTATATCGACTGGCTAAGCTACGCTCTTCTCTTAGCAGCCATTATAGCCCACGTCATCGACATCGCTGATCATACGAAGACAAAAGCGGCCGTACACGCACGGCAAGTGAAATAGGCCAGGGTCAGTCTCTATTGCTTTTTCATAGACTGCTATGCATTGCGCTGATATTCGCCTGGCTTCGCGTGCTCAAGTTCGTGAGAGCGTTCAAAAGTCTCGGCCCGTTCGTCGTCATACTGCAGCACATGGTTGCAGACGTCGGTCGCTTTGTCTTCTTCTACATCGTCATATATATTCCTTACGGTGAGAGCGTAAGGACGAGACGTGCAGAAATCTAACTTTATATATATATAAAGCGGCCAGTTTTTGGGTCTTTTTCGGTGGACGGTCCGTCTCTGGTTTCACGACGGTCTCGAGAGCTCTTTTCAGTCTCTATCGAATTACTCTCGTCGACGAGTACTCGTACAATGTATGAGCGGAGTCAAAAAGAACTTGGAGTGACTCGTTTTTTCATAGGAAATGAGAGCTGAAGATTCTATTATGGCCGATATTCTTGTGGGCACGTTTCTCGCTCTGGCTGCCGTCATCAGTCTGAACTTGTTCATTGCACTCATGTCAGATTCATTCCAAAGGTAGAGCGACTGAAATGACTAAGGAAAGGGGAGTCACGTTCATACTATGGCTCTTCAGGGTCTATGACAACTCTAAGGCAAATGCAGTGATGCAGAGAGTAAGGTTTCCAATGAGACAACGTCTTCTTGTGTATGGACTTCTTCTAAGGCCAGCATCATATTGAGTTTGGAGGAGAAATTGTCGAAGAAGAAATTGGACGCGTATCGAAGAGAAATACATACGCGTCACGCTCCCTCGGAGGAGTTTTATGACGATGATGATCAAGAAGGAGACGAGTTGAGGAAGGTTACTGTTCAAACTCACGTAAGACGTCTGCATGCTTGGGTCGGAGAACTGAGACCGTTTCATTTCTGATTCAGGATGAAATTCTTGAGCTTCGGAGGCTTCTTGACGAGAGGCTTGATCAGGAAGACGCTTCGAAAGAGAGATTGACTCGTCTCGAACGCGATCTGGCCGAAATGAAGGAGATGCTTCGACGATTCACAGCGAGGTCCCTGTAGACAAACACATCTTATCTTACAGACCGCATTAGATCTCTCTCTGTTCAACTCGCGTGCCGGATTGCTCTGATTTTCGGCGCTGCGGAATTTTTTATGCATGGGAGAGCAACGCACGCTAAAGCTGTGAAGAAAGATAACTCTTCTCTCAAATATACCACGGATTGAACATACCACTCGCTAAAATTACCGTACTGTACCGCGACTCCATGCAGCGTTTGTAGGTTGGAGTCAATATTGAGAGCACAAGCGGTCGAGTCCGCCCATCCTAAAAATAAGCATTATGCGCATTCACATTATAAAACAGCACGACTTCACAAACACAATTCAACATTTCTACAAACGTTCTATTCCTTTTTATGTAATTCAAGCCTTCCTAAATTTCATTTCAGAGAACAACAAAGACGCCCATGATCGAGGAAAATGGTACCAATTTATATACCTCCCACTAGTACCGCTCTGAAACAAACCATTTAGACTTGAATAACCGCATGAACCAAACCACCAGCCAGCACGCCTAGCAGAAGCACAGTGACCACCAACATGTGCATCGTTGTCTTGGTCTTTTGTAGAGAACTGCATTCCATTTGAACTTGTAAGTGAATCTCCAGCTGTTCCACTGTATCCGCTAACGCTTAGCCTGTACTTGGAACTTGAACTTCCCACAAAAAAGCTGCTGTATTTGGCATACGCGCTGTTTCCTGCGTAATTTTTTAGATCAACTCTTAATTCATTTTCTCCATTAAACTGCAAGAGCTTGTATAGCCGAGCCAAGCCCATCCAGTAGTCATCTCTTAGATTACCAAATCCGTTTTCGTAATCGGTCCATCCACGATAAAAATCAACTGATCCTTCCTTTCGCCGTTGAAAGACTGTCCAACCCCCGCCGTCAGTTTCCATATCACAGTACACAGAAATTGATCCAACTCCAGTAAGGGTAATTCTAAAAACGCCACTGGACAGATCAGGAGATCTTTTATGAATACAAAGGCAGTCACAGCCGGAGCCTTGATGAACCGGACTTCCTATTTGGAACACATTCGCAAGTTCATCAAAACAATTACCAATGCTTTTCTGACCCTCAAGAAGTTGCTCCAAAATTGATTTAACCTTGTCTACTGAGACAGTGCCCTTTTCACCTTTCTAGCCAAAGAAACAATTATAAAAAAAAGTAAAGCTAAGCCAAAAATACCTGTCCTCTGTATCCAGTAAAGCCTCTGGGGCCCATTGAACCTGTTAGACCTTTAGGACCGGCTGGACCCGCTGGACCGGCTGGACCCGCTGGACCCGCTGGACCCGCTGGACCCGCTGAACCTTTGTCTCCACTCTCACCTTTAGGGCCTACTGGGCCCGCTTGGCCCGCTGAGCCGTTGTGTCCACTGTCACCTTTAGGGCCCACGGAACCCGCCGGGCCTGCTGAACCTTTGAGCCCACTCTGACCTTTAGGACCCACTGGACCCACAGGACCAATTGAGCCCTGAGTCCCATTAATTCCAGGAACACCAGGGGAACCAACATTTCCGGGACTACCAGAAAGCCCGTCTTTTCCTGTTTTTCCTCTTGGGCCTTTTGGACCCGTCTTTCCCTATCATTCAAACAAAGAGATTATTGAAGAGATATTTTCTAAAAAGTTTAATTAGAGGCGAATAGGAACAAACCTGCTTTCCTCTTAGCCCTCTCATGCCTTTTTCTCCAGGAGAACCCTATCCATGCATACATTTACTCATATAACCTTGTTTATTCACACAGAAGCGTACAGGATTTCCCGTTCGCCCTGCTGGACCAAAACTTCCAGGAGGCCCAGGCAGTCCTATAACACCAGGTAAGCCTTGAGGCCCAACAGTTCCTGGATGGCCTCGAGGACATACAACTTCTTCGCAAACAGACGCTGGGGTCTACAGCATAATGAATCTAAAACTACCGAAGTTTGCATATTTCCAAGCTTCTTGGATACCTGCAAAGATGCATCAGCCAGACACTGAACAAAGACAAGAAAATGCAGTAAACGTCTCATCTTGCTTGTTGGTTAGTTCACGGGGGTTGTACGTGGGACTGCCTGTGAATTCCCGTAGAAAACTTTTAAGCGTACGTACTAATTTCATATACTAATAAATGAAATAGCTTCCACTCAATCACTGAAATAGCCATTAGGACCCATCTGGCCATTAGGACCATCTTTACTCCCTGACCCTCCTATACCAGAGATTCTCTCTGTCCATACAGTATCTCCGTGCCTCTAACGCGCGCGTCTTCGGCAGCTCATTATTTAAATTTAGTTTACGCCAGTTGCTAAGGAAATCAAACAAAGATTTTACTGCCCTCTCCTGAGAACAATCAGACAAGTCAGCCAGTCGTAAAAGTGAACCTTGTACTGTAACAAGACCGCTCCGTACGTCGAAATGGGCAATCTATATCCTTGTCGTCCTATATAAGTATCTTATTCCAAGGGAAGGCTCTATATGCGTGGGATTCCGGCTTACGCAACTTGATAAAAGCAGCCAATGAAACTCCGGCTTTAAAATTTCTGTTTCGCTGCAAGCGAGAAGTGCGCGAGGGTCGCGTAGGAGTATATACCAGCTGTTTACCCCCTGACCTTCTGTACTTGTACTTTCACCCTTCGCGACGCAGGATCCTCATGCCGCCGTCTCGATAAACCCACCGCCCAAGACCAGCTTATAAGCCAAACGTAGGGAAACAGACGTATGACGTTATAAGCATGCAGTCTAAACCCAGATTAGAGTGAAATTTTGAATTCCTTCCGGTGACGGTATTACCCGCTAGAATTAGGCCTATAGACGAGTAGAAATATCGCTGTTTCAGTGCAAATTCTGGTAGGCACAAACACAAATGAAGCTCTGCGTGTCCTTGTCCCCGTTGCTCCTCTACCTTCTCGTTTCCCTGCGTCAGACTTGCCTGGGAGACTCAATGCGCCGTTTCAACTGCAATGCCTGCAATTTCAGTAAGGAACATTTGATAACACGCTTAAACGTGTCCGTTTTTGCTCGATCCCTTCCTTCGATCGTGGGGTGCGCCGGAGTATTTGCACTGCATACGTTTGCATGCTAATGATCGTTCGGCGCCGCCACCCGCGGTTGCACCTTGTGATGAAACTTTTTTGACTTTGGCAGTTTATCGGCCCGACGATGTAAACCAAGGGAGCCACGTCGACTACATTGAACAGCTTCGCTTTGATCAACGTCGAAGAGGTGGTAATGCCTTTGAACTCTGCCACATGTCACGATTAAAGACAAATTCAGTAAACGGTAACTATATCACCTGAAAAGTGAAAGAAGAAATTGATGATTGCAACGGTGTCTTCCATAGCATCGTATCCCACGATAGCAATAATGCGGACGTCAAGCGACGTCTACACAACTGTTTCTCTACCACTAAAGAGAAATGCTCACGAAGATATTAATTTCGACGAGACACGTAGTGCTGGCTCCCTAAGAGCCTTTGCCTATATCGCTGCTCATCAGCAATGGAATTCTGTTGCTCTGATTACAGATGGAATAGAAAACAGTATAGATAAATTATCAAGTCGTTTTCATATGTGACACTCTTATAGACGTCGGCCGAAAGGGCTTCTTCGGATTAGAAAATAAAATCAACCTGGTTGTACCAGCGAGACCTGCAGGTAAAGAAGACGTGGCTTCACTAGCGAAAACTATTCAGGCGAGCGAACAGGCTGCCTATGTTGCTTGCTCGACCTCATCATGCTACGCGTTTTTCGAGAAGGTGAATGACGCGGCATTCAATCTCAATATTTCTACCCTAGATTAATTATTAGATCCTACGTCACATGAATTGTCGAAGAAATTTCACTTTTGTTCTCAACGAACAAATTACTGAAAAGGTTAGGTCTCTAAACGCAGATTCTTCAGTCAATACTCACCAAGCTGACTTTCAGATCAGCCTGGGTATAGTGAGAGGGACAAACAGCTTAGAATCTACTACGGAGAAAATAAAACTAGTTGGGCTCCGAAAATATTATTCTGACTGGAAGCTTCTAAAGAAACTAGAGTACTACGCCAACACAGTGACCAAGTGTACGGATCTTTCCAATAGGCGTTGTGAACTAAAGAGAGCACACAATCTGGTTTGTGATGATTATTAGTCCCCATAGTTAACGTCAAGGACACTGGCATTTTAGGAAATGCTGATTGCATTATATGACGCCATCGAATTGGTCGAATTGTTTTGTAGGGATGGAGATCAATGGGGACGGAAGTTGACTAATCAGGTATAGCGACTCTTAGTACGCGCAGCGTCTATCCATATATTGCCTTGACAGGTTTCTCTCTTTGCTAAATCGGCGACCGTTTTGCTCAACGAAAAATCAATTGTGCACAATGCCTACGATTTGCTTGAACTCCGCTCTCGAACATCGCTGGAAAAAGTACCGACACCCATCACCTTATCAATTAAGTTGTTTTCTATATGTCGCCATGCCTAATGATAGATCGGAGAATTTTACGACGGCCTTATAAACTTACAGCCGAACCTTACTCCACAAAGAAAAAAAAGGACAAGTACCGGTAAGCCTCGAGTTCAAAGGGCGACAAAGTGTTCACCGGCGGAAATTGATCCCAAAACGGGACGCCCCCACTTCAAAATCACGACAATCGAGGCAAGATGCACGCGGCAAATAATTAAATCACGTAAATATATACCGCCCCCGTGCGTGTAGGAGCCCCCTTTTCTATTCCTGGACCCGAACCGAACGAGCGAGGGCCCCCACTACGGCGACATGACCGGCTACATCGTCGAAATGATACTCGATCTTTCCCGACGCATGAACTTCAACTTCACAATGACGCTCGTCCCTGACGGCAAATACGGCAGCATCCCCGAAAACGAAACCGAACACGTCTCGGGAATGGTCGGACAGATTCTGCGATGCGTACGTGGGACCCAGCGTCTCAAAACAATATAATATAAAATTTAAAATTTAGGATAGTGACTTGGCCGCCTCCGCTATGTCAATCACCGCGACGAGACTGGAGTACCTATCGTTCCCAAGCGCCTGGATGGACTACGGCTTGGTTCTCTATCGAACCAAACTAACACCGGCCGAACCGAGGCTCTTAGCTTTTCTCGACCCATTCGACACGTGGCTCTGGGTCACCATCTTAGGTTGCCTAATCGCCATGGCAATACTCCTCGCCATCATTCAATGGATCAGCCCGTACGCGCGCCGGAGACGCCCACAGCGGCACGATCACGGAAGGCACGGCAAAGTGAAGGGATTCGGCGACGCGATATGGTTGCTCTACGTCACGACGCTGCAACAGGAACCCGACTACGTTTCCTTCATATCGGGTAAAATACTTCTCGGCGGCTGGTTTCTCTTCTGTCTCATCGTCGTTTCGACGTACACGGCCAATTTGGCGGCGTTTCTCACTCTCCAACGAATACCGGACACCATAAAGACAGTCGACGATTTGGCTAGTCAGACGGAAATTCCCTACGGTACCGTGAGCAATTCGGCTATCGAACGATTCTTCTACAAGTCCGAAGTGAAAACGTACAAAGAAATGGGCGCCTACATGAAAAATAATCCGTCGGCGCTGGTGGAAACGGCGGCCGAAGGGCTCAAACGAACACTTGAGGAGGACTACTATTTCATATGGGATTCGAACGTGCTCGACTTCATGGCAACGCGCGATCCGTGCACGACGGAAACGATCGGAAAGCCGTTCGATAATCGCGGCTACGGGATGGCCATGCCGCAGGGCATGCCCTATTTGAGGAATTTTTCACTCGCTATTTTGCAGATGAAGGACGATGGGACGATGGCTGAGCTGCGCAGTAAGTGGCTCGATTTCGGTCAGTGCGACTCGTCGACCGATTCGTCGGTTATTGGCGGCGATGGGGATCGAGTTGGTATCAAACATTTGGCGGGGGTTTTGCTCGTTTTGGGCGTCGCCGGCGTTTTGGCTTTCTTTATTGCTCTGGTGGAACGATGGGTTTGGCCGTGTTCGCGTGGGCGTGAAGTCGACGTGGTCCATCAGAATGGGAGTGCGATTGTCGGCGGCGGTGGTAGCAATGTCGCCTTGCCGATGGAGGGTCGCGAGAATTACGCTTTTGGTGAAGCGGACGGAGTTAGAGAAACTGACTCGTGAACGATTAATTAATTATTTCGGATAGTATTTCGGATATCCTTGTTAGCGCACTTTATGGGACAGAAAACTGGCGACAAGTCGTCGCGCACAAGTATACGACGGGCTCTACATGACCGCTAGGCACCGGTTTAAGTGTACTAGAAGGCCTGCTGACTAGTTCTAGCTCGTCTCGAAGGCTTGGGGAGCCTGGGGGGTGCGGGGCTTACCTGACAAGCGTTCGGCTTCCGGTTTCCTAACGAAGTCTCTTGCCCGGACTTCAGGATCGCTTGCACCGCCACCGCTGCCATTCTTCGTTTTTCTCCGACTGCGTCATGGTTGATATCTCTGAGGTTCCAGTGAGGTATGTACAGTAGGTGGATACACATCAGAAATGACCGATTTCAGCAAGCCAAGTCGATTCGGAATATACACTCTGCTAGACTGCTTGCTAATACAATACAATTGAAGGTATGCATAAATGCTCAAAACACCAGACTCTCGTTTTCAAAAGTGTGCAATGACGAATTTTTATACACCTGATTTCGGTCTCACTACATCACGCAGTACGGCCCCTCTCGCGAGACGGTTTACGGTACCACGATCATACAAAACGCGCCGACCAGGCAATTAAAAAATTCAATCCACCCACACATACGCATTACTGCTTGTTCTTCAGCAGGTGCTCAATGTCTTTGCCCAGATCCTTGGTGTGAAATCGGGGGCTGTAGCGTCGAAATGGCTCCCCGTTGGAATCGATGAGAAACTTCTCAAAGTTCCACGAGATGTCGTTTCGACAAACAGGTCTCCATATAATCAGACTCGGATTGGACATAAGAGAGAGCGAGTCGTCCGACGGTTGCGGCAGTTTCTCTTTCAAAAACTCGAAAACCGGATGCGCATTTTCGCCGTTGACGTCGCACCGGGCGAACATGTCGAACTTGGGAACGTAACCGTTTCCGGGTCGGACGTTCTCTAACGCGCGCATGATTTCTTCGCCTTTGAAATTTTCCTGATGACCGAACTGGTTGCAGGGAAAGGCGACCGTCGTAAAGCCGCTCGAGCCGTATTGATCCATAAGAGCGTTCATCTGCATCGCAAAATGGGGTCCTATGTATCGGTTTAGAGCCTGCTCGACGTACCTCCGTAAAATCGCGCGTTGTCGTGCCTCATCCGGTCGCCACGTTCTCCACCAGTACGACCTTTCCCTTATAGCGGGAAAAGGCGACTGAATCGCCGGCCAGAGAGCGAGCAACGAGGTCGAAAAACGATCTAACACCAGACATAAACAATTTTAGCTTGCGTGCGCTAATCACCCAGAGGGTGGCGTGAGGTGGCGTGACACGTGCGTGACTTCGTCTATCGATGGTCTGACATTCAGCAGGCTTGACTGAATAACTTCAGTTGCATATCACAGCGTTCTCAAACCAAATGGTTCGGATACAAGAGGATCAACTGTACTCAAATTAAAAAAAAACATGGCAGCCAGCTAAAAGAACAAAGCAGCATTTCAAGTGTCTGCAGAGATTACATAGCAAAAAAATTAACTGGGCGGTTCAATGCAGGCTGCAGTGACGCGACCAATGCAAATCCCCTCTGCAAATAAAAAATACATAATTATTATTAGCTGTGCAAGTGACGAAATTTTGCGCTTACTACCTTGTACGTAAGCCCCGAATTTTGCCGCGTTGCTTGCGCCGCGTATGTCGCCGTAAATTTCATAGAAACGCTCGTACAAAATGCTCAGGGCCCCATCCACGATATCAATCAAAAAAGCAGTACAACTCCCTATAGAATTCATTTTTTATTCCCCTCCCCCAGGGGGGGGCCCCCGTTTATCTTACCTTCCGTGCATTGAATCAAATCCTCAATGAATTTTTCGAGCGCTTCGGCAATCGCCGTTTCTTCGCATGCCTTCAAAGCGATTTTCAAATCGTTGAGCCCCTGTCCAATCAGCTCCAAGCCCTTGACGACGTCGCGATCTTCGAAGGCAATAAAAGCGGCGCGAAACGTTTCGAACGTGTCGTTGCCGTCCTTGACGCAATCCGATAGGTTTTTCGCTTCGACGCCAAGCCCAATTGCGAGACCGCGATAGAGCTGCACCCACTCGACGTCCTCCTTTGCGCCGTAGACGGTCAACGAACCGGACATGACGTCAAGATATTTCTTGTTAACCCTATTAAGAAATATCTTATATATGTCAGGGGATGATCTATACTGGGTCTCACAGATATCTATAGTTGTACGTTCCATTGGGAAGGACAGATGATAGGATGGCACTGCCCTTTGGAACTGGATTATATTTTGGATTTTGGCCACCGTTGACATAGACGAAATCCAGATAGTCGTAATTATCAGAACCGGGCGGATAGACTCCTGCAAAATAAAGATCATCTACTGTATGTACAGTAGAACCTCTCAATAGCGGACACTTTGGGACCACGTTTTTTGTCCGTTATAGAAAGGTTGTCCGCTCTAAGGGGGTTTGCTAGTGTAAAATGATCAATCCGTTCCACGGTTGGTGTCCGTTATTAGGAGGTGTCCGCTAAACAGAGTGTCCGCTAAGAGAGGTTTTACTGTAGTCTTTTTCTATCTTCTTCTTTCAACCTATCCAGTCTTGGTTCGTCGCTTCATCTTCTGGTACTGACCACGAAACGGTCACGTTCTTTCCAGACGGCACAGACGCTGACGGCGACAAGGCAAATGAGTGGGGCTGTTGATATGTGACTAGACTCAAACTCGAATTTAGCTACAAAGACGTACTTCTATTCTGACATCTTCGCGTTCAATATTTCTTCCGTCTTACCCCATAGGCTCTCCACCATTTAAAACTGTCTAATACTATGGTTGCCATTGAGGAAAATGTAACCGAACTTCCGGACTGGTCATGGAGCTTTTTCCACTCCTTCCAGCTACCACCCTGTTCCACTTGATAAACGTGCCACAGTTGGCCTTTTTCGTCCACAGAGAATACCTTCAAAAAAATCACAACATAGAAGGCTGCACTTACTGACAACTAACCTCATTGGATTCATGGATATTCTTTGCCACGGTCAACGGATTAGGATTGTTTTTATCAGCGGGAACGGGCTGACGGTCGTTGATTTTCGAATAGGCGCCCCAGGTGCACGGTCCCCACGGGTTTTGGACCTTATCGCACGTTGTCTGCCAAATGTGATAGAGCACTCCGTCGGAATCGCCGCGAATGAACACTTCGAGGATCCCGTTGAACGTCGTTTCGCCGCCACGACGAGTGACAATAGGAACAGAAGTGAAAGAAGGCTGAATGAGCCACAACTTGTCCCAATCGTGCCACGAAGTATCACCTGAGAAAAGAACGCGTAGACGCGGTTAATTAATAGGCAAGGAATTTATAGTTTTAATTTCACTTGTCTGCCACGTGTGATAGAGATGACCATCTGACATAACAGCAAACGCTTCAAGCCTCTAAATTAATAGTTATATTCTTTATAAAAAAAGACTGCTAATAATTAAAACATTGCTGTCCTTACATCTACAAACGTATTCCTTTCCACCGTCGCATCCGTTTTCAACGACTCCTTATCCCCGCCGACGACTCTCCAATCCGACCAAGATTCTCCATCCGACGACACGCTCCAGTACAGCTTCGACGTTCCATCAGCCTTGACGGATCGTGCAAAAACGGTAATTCGATTGCGAGCGGCGATTGTCGCGACGACGCCGTCGGACGACGCCTTAGACGACGGCACAGGATTTCCGACTTGAGACCAAGAGGAAAACGCGCCGGAAACTGTCGTCTGAACGGCGGTAAAGACGAGGCCGCTAGTCGATCGTACGAATATCCGCGTGGCATTCGTCGACGGAACGGCGACGGCAACCGGATTCGACGACGCTGTCCCGTTGGGAAGCGCCTGGAGAGAATCCCTAACAGAGGGGGGGGATGGGCTTATAGTCACCAAGTCAACATTCCTTCCTAACATCCTCCTCCCATTATCTATCTCCCCCTTCGACCGCGATGGGAAAGCTCCGGGACGAATTTCGCTGGTCAGCCTTTCTTTGCGACCATCCGAATCGCTTCGACTTTGTGCGAGCAAAGGTCTACTTTCTTTTCTCGAGGCCCGTCACAACTAAAAAACCGTCCCCTTAGTGGTCACTCGATCCGTTCGCCTTCTCGACGTACAAAATACTCGTCGCCGTCTACTGTCTCGCCTGGCTAATAGCGTCGGGTTTTCACGAGAAGAACGGCGACGCCAAGTGGTTTATCTACGTTACGAATTGGGCCTACACGTCTCTAACGAGTTATTTTCTTCTATCGGGCGCCACAGCGCTGCACTACGCGATCGTCGTCGCCCGAGCGCGCCCGTGCGACGTCGACGTCGACTCGTCGACGTTGCCGTGGGTCTATCGACTCCAATGGGTCGTGCAAAACGTCGCCTATAACAGTGCAATGTGCGTCGTTGTTCTCTATTGGTCGCTCGTTTACGATCCCACGGCGAACGATGGGCGCGTTTTTCTCGACGTCAATTTGCACGCGCTCAACGCTCTTTTCGTTCTCGTCGACGCGACTCTGGTCGCAAGTCCCGTACGAATTTTTCATTTCGTGTACGCGATTTTATTTGGGGTCGTGTACGCCGTTTTCACGGTGGTTTATTGGACGGTGGGCGGAACGAATGCCGTCGGTCGGCCCTACGTTTACGCTGTGCTCGACTACGGCGAAAGGCCGAGGATTGCGGCCGCCTGTATCGTCGTTTCTGTGCTCGTTGGAATACCGACTATTCAGTTGGTGCTCTACGGTTGGTTTCGCGCTACTGAGTGCGTTTCCGCCGCCGCCCCCATGACGACGATGTGTAATAGCGGAAGTCAGTCTGACGACGACGGCAGCGTTCAGTTGACGGCATTATCACCATTATAATGAATAAATTACGTAAAGTTTTATCTGTTCATGTAGTGCAGGTGTAGGACTGCAGCAACTGTTGCTACTAAAGATGAGAAAGTACATATACCCCACGTACGCATAAGCGTACATCCTAAACGTATGCTACGTCACGCTCGGCACATCACGTGATTTTCGCCATGTCGCGCATCTGTAGTTCTTTGCGCGAAGAGTTGCGCTGTCGCAACTTTCTCATGCACGACTATCCCCGTCCCAGCCATTTCGCAAAGTCGCATTGGGACAAGAAAAAGGTGAGTTAGGGGGGCCTCCGGCCTTTTTCGTTCAAAATCTCTTCTCGTCAGTTCGCCCAGTACGCCTACGTCATCTACAAGGCCCTCATCTCCATCGACCTCTTCATCTGGTGCGTCTGGTCGGGAGTGGAGCCGAGCAGCGACAACATCAAATGGTTCATCTATTTGACCGACTGGGCGTTTTTCATTCTAACGCTCTACTTCGTCTGGTCGACGGGAACGGCCGTGCATCGTCTCTACCTCGCAAGTCGCGACCGGTTGAACGACGACGTCGAGGGACCGCCCTTGCCGTGGTACTATCGCGTTCAATGGGTTCTGCAGAACGTCGCCTTTTGCATCGCCCTAATTGTCACCGTTCTCTACTGGAGTCTCGTCTACAATCCCGACTACGGGATTCCCGTCGAAGTCGACGTCAATATGCACACGCTCAATAGCGTCTTTGCAATCGTCGATCTCTTTCTCGGCGCCACGCCCATTCGATTGTTACATTTCTATCAGCCCGTTGCCATGGGAACGGTTTACATAATTTTCTCGGTGATATACTGGAAAGCCGGCGGCACTGGGTTTGGCAACAACACGTTCATTTATCCTATTTTAGACTATGGACACCATCCCGGACAGGCGGCAATCGTTATCGTTCTAACGGGGCTGCTGGTTATTCCCTTTACGCATTCGATAATTTTTGGATTTTACAAGCTTAGAAAATTTCTAGCTGGGAGATGCTATAAACATCGCGAGGCGGGAGAATACGAGACTTTGGTGACGAAGACTGAAGACGCGAACGAGCATGAATTAGCCGTGACTTAATTCTTTTTTTGCGATTTATGCATGTGTTCGCTTACCATGGAGACGAAGTGCCGCCTTTCACCGATGATTGGCACGAGATGACGCGACCGTCGTTTCGTCGAGCGATGACGAAGTACACGTCGGGGTTTCCGATTCGATTGGGCACGATAGCCAGTCGCGTGTCGACGTCGAGTGACGAGGACGTCGCGAGAACAGAAGAAACGAGAAGAAACAGAGAACGCCACATTGGAGCCATTGCGCGCGCTACGACGCTTCCAACGCTTGCGCATTCATCGATCTCAAACGGTAGTTTCCTGGAAGCCGTACGACGGTACTATAGAAGACGAACGAGTGCCTCCTTCGCGTTGTTTTTACGTCGCTGTCGATGAAGCGGGAGAAAGGTGACGTTCCTAGTGACGTCAGGTTACGAGACCCGACCGCGTGCTTTCTATACAGCTTCTACAACGCGGCTAAGAACGAAATAAGACCGCGAATGACTCATGGAACGAAGTCTACTCGCTCTGAAATCATCACAGGATTCTTTTGTCGTCGTTTGACGGCCGCCAGGTCGAACAGGACTCTCTCCTCGCCCGTCAAATCGAATTTCCTTTCCAATTTCCCTACGCGGACGCCATAGCGACCGGATTTCACTGCTTGACGACCGTCGACGTCGACACTGGCGAGAATGGGCGGGGGCACGGAGAAATGAACAGTCGCCGACTCGCCGGGACGAAGACGAACTCGTTCGAATCCAAAGAGCTCGCGAACGGGACCGCCCGGATACGGAGGACCATTCAGGTAAGCAAGCACGACCTCGTCTCCAGTCATCGACCCGGTATTCCGAACGACGATAGTATAGTTAATGGGACTGTTGATGACGTCATCCGTTGTGTACGACGACGACGACGAAACTTCGTCGTTAGACCAGTCGTAGGTGAACGTTGTGTAGGATAGTCCGTCGCCGAAATCCCATAGAGCCTCTCCCTCGTAGTAACGATACGTGACGCCGTAACCGTCCCTCAGACCCATATCAAACATGCTCCTCTGTTTGACGAAGTTCGACGGGTAAACCGTGACGGGCATTCGTCCGCCGGGACTGATTTTGCCCATCAGAATATCGGCTATCGCGTCGCCGCCCATTTCGCCTGGGTAAAACGCCTCGACGATGGCGGAGACGTTTTGCGCTATCCACTCGATTGCCAGCGGGCCGCCGTTTATGAGTACGACGACAAGCGGCTTGCCGACGGCGTGAACGGCTTTGATGAGATCGTTTTGCGATCCCGGTAGATCGAGTGTCGTCCGATCGACGCCCTCTCGTTCCTGCGTTTGATGTATGCCGAGAAAGGCGACGACGGCGTCGCTGGCCTTAGCGGCGGCGACGGCGTCGTTAATCATTGACGTGTCGTTGACGTCGATTTGGCATCCCTGGGCATATTTGATTTTTTCGGCTCCGAGCAGGGCCGTGAGCGCTTGGAGGGGAGAGTGAGAGTCGACTAGAGTGTTAGTTCCGTGATAGTTGCTCAGCATGTCTTGGGTCGCATTTGCGTGGGGACCGATGACGGCGAGGGTATTGATCTAAAAATCGGCGCGATGAGAAACGTTCTTCTGATGGCGCGGTATATCGAACCTTTGTTGCATCTAAAGGAAGAACGTTTCCGTCGTTTTTGAGTAGAACGATCATTTGCTGAGCGGCTTCGTAAGCTAATTGACGTGCCTGAGGCGTGTCGACCATCTCTGGTCCATAGCTCTGAAGAAAAAAGTTTTTTTAAACAGACTTAACTTCTCTTCATCGTACCCTATAGGTAACTAATTCAGGTGGATCCAATTCGCCTAGCCTAATAAATTCCTTGTATATGCGGTACAGTGATTGGTCGATTGCCGACACTGGCACGCTTCCGTTATCAACAGCTGCCTCGAGATATTCCCCGTAAAAGCTACCGCAATTCAAATCGCATCCGCCTAAAACGGCCACCTTGCACGTGTCATTCTCATTCGACGTGTAGTTGTGGGTGCACTGCGCCGCAGTCGCTCACGAAGAACCCGTCAAACCCCCACTCCCCGCGAGCAATATCGTTCATGAATAGCGAATTGGCGCAGCTCGGCACGCCGTTCACCGCATTATACGAACACATGATCGACTGGACGTGGGCCCGTTCGACGCAACTTCGAAAGGGCACCCAATAATAGTCAACCAAATCCTGATCGCTGACTCGCGCGTCGAAGTACTGCCGATTCGTCCCATTCCAATTCTCCAAGTCATACGCGCTGAAATGTTTGCAAGTCGAAACGACTTTCAAATATTTCGAATCGTCCATCGATTGTAGCCCCGTCGAATAGTGAGCGACGTACTCGGCCGATACAAGGGGATCCTCCCCGGGCACCTCTTGACCTCGACCCCAGCGCGGATCGCGAAACAGATTAACATCGGGCGCCCAAAAAGCAACGCCGGCTTTGTCTTGATTGTGAAGGGCGCGCGCCTCAGTCGACACCGTTCGACCGGCCATCGTCCACAGCGTGCGATTGAACGTGGCGGCGAGGCCGAGTGCGTGCGGAAACGACGTCGGACAGCCCGTGCTGTCGTTTCCGTACGCGGCGCCGCATCCGCTAAGAACGCCGTGGAGGCACTCGCCGAAGCGGAACGTCGGCACGCCTAGGCGAGGAACGCCGGGGTTGCGGTTCTGCATGTTTTGCACCTGATGAAACATCGTCGCAAAATCAATTATGTACATATATGTATAGGCGGTTTTACCTTTTCGGCTGTTTGGAGACGCGATATTAGATCCTTTGCTCGCGTTTCCGCGTCGAGGGTGTAGTTGCAGTAGGGGTACTTATTCAGTGGGCTGACGCTGCAGTTCACGCTCGAACCGGCGTCGAGACACAGGGACTTGTTCATTCCGTAGCGAAACGTTTGGTCCGTTTTGTTGTAGAACCACGCCTGGTTCAATCGGCCCGTGCACTTTGCCGTCACGACGTTCGTGCCCGCAAATGACATGGAGGCGAGTCCTTCAGCGCAGAACTTGTTCATTAGACTTAGTATTTTTCCATTCGTTGTATTGTAGATGAATTGCTGATTCCATCCTTTGGAAGTTGGAGTGTGAACCTGAATGGGGCGGGGCGTAGCGTAGCTACTCATTCGTGGTGAGCACATTCTGTATACCTGAACATTGGCTCCGGTGTCATTGCTCCACCCGTTTATGTCTAGGACTTTAGTGTCAACCGCGAGCTGAATGTGATTATTGGGGTAGCTTCCAGTTTTGGTTATCCATCGCTGGCTCACGCCCCCAGAGCAAGTCCACACTTGAACATTCGTTGATGGTGGAATAGGATCGACAGGCTGGGAAGAACTGGCTATAAGTGCAGAGCAGCTGAAGACAGAAATGACAGAGAGTGCGTAAGCAGTAGAAAACATTATCGAATCACAGCCAGTATCTCCCGTACGTACAGTAGAGCAAATGCGCGACAGACGGACAAACAAAAAAAAACATTTAAAAAAATAGAGGCAATGAAAGAAATGTTTCAAAGAGTGAAGAGGTCCCATTGAGAAATCAAATCGGGATTTTTCATCTTGTGCCTTTCTTTGATGGCTTTCAGGTCGAACAGCACTCGATCATTTCCAACCAATGTGAACTCTTTTTCTAGTTGCCCTATCCGGACGCGATAGCGTCCGGCTTTCACCGCTTGAACGCCCTCGACGTCGACACTTGCCAGCACTTGCGGGGGCACGGTCAAATGAACCGTCGTCGACTCGCCCGGAGCGAGATGAACGCGTTGAAAGCCATAGAGCTCCTTCAAAGGACCGCCAGGATACGGAGGACTCATAAGGTAAGCAAGCACGACATCGTCCCCAGTCATAGATCCGGTATTCTTTACAACCACGGTATAGTTAAGCGAACTATCAACAGCTTCATCTGTAGTGTAGGACGAGACTACGTCGTTCTGAAACGAAGACCAGTTATAGGAGAATGTCGTATAGGATAGTCCGTCGCCGAATTCCCATAGAGGTTTCCCCGTGTAATAACGGTACGTGATGCCGCCGTTGTCGCTGAGACTCATGTCAAACATGCTTCTCTTATTGACAAAGTCTGATGGGTAAAATGTGACCGGTAGTCGTCCGCCGGGACTAATTTTGCCCATGAGTATATCGGCTACGGCGTCGCCGCCCATTTCGCCGGGGTAGAAGGCCTCGACAATAGCAGGAACGTTTTGCTGTATCCACTCGATTGCAAGTGGGCCCCCGTTTATGAGAACGACGATTGTCGGCTTGCCGGCACCGTGTACTGCCGTTATAAGATCGTTTTGAGAACCGGGTAGATCTAGTGTCGTACGATCGAGACCCTCTCGCTCCTGCTTTTGATGTATGCCGAGAAAGACGACGACGGCGTCGCTGGCTTTAGCGGCGGCGACGGCGTCGCTGATCATCGACGTGTCGTTGACGTCAATTTGGCATCCCTGAGCGTACTTGATTTTGTCCGCTCCAAGCATGGCCGTGAGCGCTTGGAGTGGAGAGTGAGAATTGACTAGAGTGTTCGTACCGTGGTAGTTGCTCAACAGATCTTGAGTCGCGTTGGCGTGAGGGCCAATGACGGCGAGAGTCTTAATCTAAAGTAACGACGTTGCTTCTGACGCAATTACGCGCGCGGCTTTAGCCTCACCTTAGTTGCATCTAATGGGAGAATGTTACCGTCGTTCTTTAGCAAGACAATCATTTGTTGAGCGGCTTCATAGGCGAGTTGACGTGCCTCCGGAGTATCGACCACCTCGGGCCCCAAACCCTAAATACATTCACTTAAAAATTAAGTTTAGAATCTGATATTATCCTACCCTGTAGTAGACAAGTTCTGGAGGATCTAACTCGCCAAGCCGTATAAATTCCTTATATATACGATACGACGCCTCGTCGATTGCCGACTCCGGCACGCTACCGTCGGCGACAGCCGCTTCGAGATTTTTCCCATAAAACGACCCGCAATTCAGATCGCAACCGCCTAGAACTCCCGCCTTGCACGTATCGTTCTCTTTCGACGTGTAGTGGTGATCGTTTTGAATCGCTCCAATAGCGCCGCAATCGCTTACAATGAACCCGTCGAATCCCCATTCGCCTCGCGCGATTTCGTTCTGAAAGAGCGAATTCGCGCAGCTCGGCACGCCGTTGACGGCGTTGTACGAGCACATGATCGACTGAACGCGAGCTCGTTCGACGCAACTCCGAAACGGCACCCAGTAATAGTCGACCAAATCTTGTTCGGTCACTTGAGCGTTGAAATGAAATCGGTCCGTTCCATTCCAATTCTCCAAATCGTACGCGCTGAAGTGTTTACACGTGGAGACGATTTTTAAGTATTTTGAATCGTCTTCCGACTGGAGTCCCGTCGAGTAGTGGGCGACGTATTCCGCCGAGAGAAAGGGGTCCTCGCCGGGTACCTCTTGACCGCGCCCCCAACGAGGGTCGCGGAAAAGATTGACGTCCGGCGCCCAAAACGCGATTCCGGTTACGCCTTGATTGTGCAGCGAACGGGCCTCGGTCGATACGGTCTTCCCGGCCATGGTCCATAGCGTGTGATTGAATGTGGCTGCGAGGCCGAGAGCGTGGGGAAACGACGTCGGGCATCCCGTGCTGTCGTTTCCCGACGCCGCGCCGCAACCGCTAAGAACGCCGTGAAGACACTCGGAGAAGCGAAACGGGGGCACGCCGAGTCGAACCACTCCAGGATTGGAGTTCTGCATGTTCTGCACCTACTCAAATAAGCAAAAATTAGGAACCGAACTATTTTGCCTACATGGGCGTACGAACGTGACGTAACGTATCGCACGTGACGAAAATGCCAATCTCACGAGGATCGTTACGTCGCGTTTCAACTTTACTAGATTTGAACCTTTTCGCCGGTCTGCAGGCGCGAAACTAAATCTCTTGCTCGCGTTTCGGCATCGACACTGGAGTTGCAGTAAGGGAACGTATTGAAAGGGCTGATGCTGCAGTTTGCATTTGGTCCAGCGTCGAGACACATCGATTTGTTCATTCCGTAGCGAAACGTCATGTCGGTTTTGTTGTAGAGCCACTGCTGGTTTGGCTTGCCGGTGCACGTGTTCATAGCGACGTTATTGCCGAAAGCCATTCCCGAATCGAATCCTTCGGCGCACATTTTATTCATCAAGCTCACAATTTCGCCAGACGTTGTATTGTACATAAACTGCTGATTCCAAGGGGTCGACGTGGGAACGAAGACCTGTAAAAGTGGGCGGAGCGTGTGGGGAGTGGCCTACCGAGTCCAATTCTGCTTACTTGAAGATTTGCTCCGGTTGTGTTACTGTAGTCAAGTATGTCGAGCACTTTTTGGTCGTATTTGAGCTGAATGTGAGTGTTGGGATAGCTCTGCGACACGATTTCCCACTGCTGTCTCATCGTAAAAACGCCCCCAGTGCAAGGCCATAGCTGCACGTTGGTGAAACTTGGAATGGGGTCGGGTGTTGCTGAAGCACTATTTTCAGCTTGAAGGCACAAGAGGAGTAAAGAAACAAACGCTGCCGCTAACTTCATTGTAGCCAAGAGGATCTCACGAGACGGCTGATTGCCCGGACAACGACATCCGCAAAGATGGCTGTTGAGTACTTTCTCGTTCTTCTCTTTCGTCTATTTCGCTGGTTTGTCAATGCATTCAATCCCCTCCGTCTGCTGGATATGCCACCGTCGTCAGTGGATGAAATCCTTTCCTCAAAATCGGTATCTCTTCCGACTGTGGCATACAGTCGCGACTGGCGACAGCGTATGCAACACGTCCTTAACTTCCTCTCGAAAGAGAATCCCAAGCGCATGACACCGTTTGGACGATGGCTGTCCTACCAGACTCTACGCTCGCAAATCGACGCACTGAAATCTTTCGAATCAATTCCCAGGAAGTTTCCCCAAGTGATGCTATCGCCTATAAATCGACCCGTATTCATACTGGGACTCCCACGCTCAGGAACGACTATATTGCATCGTTTACTTTCTTCGTATCCTAACGCGGCGGCGGTCAGCGGTAGCTTGTCCCAATTAGGAGGCATTAGGCCAGATGATGTCTGCAAAGCGTCCTCAATAGACGATCTACGCAAAAGAATAGCAGTTGCTTCAAAGCGATTCGGTTTCTTGCAGCAACTTCTTTTCGACTCCGGTTGCCACGTTTCGTACAGTCATCACCCCGTCGGCGTATTCGAACCCGAAGAATGTCAAACCGTGCTCAACAAATATTTATTCTATACGAACTTTCCATTCAATCGAGGTCGCGATTTCATCGACGTCGTCGTCGGCTACCGAGAGCTAGTTCACCGAGCGTACGAGTTTTTTAAAAGAGATTTGCAAGTGATTCAGTCCGTGTTCGACGACGTCGATCAGTCGCGTTTTGTTCTCAAAGCTCCGTATCACACCCCGTTCACCGATATTATTCTGCATCATTTTCCCGACGCTTTTTTCGTTCGCCTGCATCGCAATCCGGTCGAGTCTGCGTCGTCGATGGCGTCGCTTATTCGAGCTACGCAGGCTCCGTTTTGGGAGGTCGACTGCGAGGAAATAGGGCGGGAATGCGGGGAGGTGATTCGGTGTCTGACACGTGCACTTGTCAATCAAACGCTGCCGGCTGGACGTTCGTTAGATGTTAGGTTCGATGAAGTCGTTCGAGATCCCGTGGCCGTGTGTCAAAGAATTGCGTGTCAGATTGGGTTTGAAAACACCGAATCGACGACTCGGAAACTGACGTCATATCTCCGAGAGGACGCGAACAACAGAACCAAAGCGGGACCGCACAAATACACGGTGGAAGAATTCAGCCTAAACGCCGAAGATGTTCTTCGCGACTGTAATGCGTATTGCAGAAAATTTGGCGTCTAAATTATCGATCGCGTAAAGAGTTAACTAGCGTCAGCAGGAAGTCGCCAGACGGGATTGCTATGCGTAGTATGTGTGTAACGCCCCTCGCCTCCGTGAACAATGGGTGTCGTTTTGCTCGTCTTTTCCTTTCTTTTGCGTCTCTTCCGCGCCCTCCTTAATGCAGTAGATCCCTACCTGTGCCGAATTAACATTCACCTAGTGGCAAAGCCTCCGTCGTCGGTGGAAGAGCTCCTCGCGACGATTCGAGCCGAGTCCGGCGGCTCTCTACCGTCTCTCGCACGCAATTCGCAGTGGCGAGAGTGTCTCCAGCTCGCACTCGACTCTATCCGCACAGCGGACGACGTCACCCCGTTCGGACGCTGGATTCTCTACAGAACCCTTCTTTTAGAAATCAATTCACTTCAATGCACCGAAACGATCGCGCAGAAATTTCCCGAAATCGTCGTCGCACCGCACGCGGATCGAAATCGACCAATCATTATATTCGGTCTATGGCGCTCGGGAACGACTTTACTCCATCGGCTTCTTTCGCTTTATCCCGAGGTTTTCTGTCCCACGCCGTCTCTATTTTTTCTCGGCGGAACGTCGCTGAGTGTCGTTAAAAAAGCGTCATCTCTCGTCGATTTGCGTCGAAAAATCAACATAGCGTCGAAGCGGTACGCTTTTGGATCTGAGGTTTTTGCCAAAGGCTTTTTCTCCATTCCGTACAGCATTCATCCTATTCATGTTGACGCTGCAGAAGAATGCGTTTGGGGGCTAAACAGGTACTTGTTTTACGAAACGCTGCCACTCATCCAAGGTCACGATTTTATCAACTTTGCTTCGCAATATGAGGAACTGTCCGATCAAGCCTATCGTCTTTACAAGAGAGACTTACACGTGGTGCAGTCGATCGTTTTTCCGAATAGTAAGTCTCGCTTCGTTCTCAAATCGCCGTATCACGCTCCATTCGTCAAAATCATTTTACGTCATTTTCCTAATGCTTTTTTCGTACGCATGCATCGAAATCCGGCTGAAGTCGTTGCCTCCCTTTCTTCTCTTCTTCGCGAACATAACGCCACGTTTTCTCGAGTCGATTTGTTGAAATTGGGACGAAGTTGGCAGAAGACGGTTTGCGTGACGTCTAAAGAACTTGTCCGTCAAATGCCGCGGATGCCTGAAGACACTACTGATGTTCAATTCGAAGAGTTCTCTCGAGATCCGGTTTCCGTGTGCAGAAAGATCGCCATTCGAGCTGGTATAGAGCATACGAAAGCAATGGATGAGAAATTGTCAGCGTATATGAACGAGGACAATGCACAACGGGCCAAGACAGGCAAGCACGTGTTCACTCTAGAAGAATTCGGTTTGGATGCAGCAGAGATTCGACGAGAATGTAAGGAATATTGCGAAATGTTCGCTGTCTAAGTTTCTGTAATTAATTAATTAAGAAGCGAATTTGCACGAAAGATGACACCCCGCAACATCACGTGGCTGCCGGATAGAAGCTATACTACTGTGACCCCCTTTTTTCCAGGAATCTCGTAACTCAGTTAGTGACGTCAGCAAACGGCGCGTGGACAGTATGGGCGTCGCCGTCTTCGTCTGCTCCTTTCTTTTCAGTCTCTTCCGTACCTTCGTCAACAAAATCGATCCCTATCTAAGAAGAATTAACATTCGCCTTGTGACAATGCCTCCGTCGTCGGTAGAAGATCTCCTCGCGGCGATTCGGGCCGATTCGGGCTCTCTACCGTCTCTCGCGCACAATTCGCAGTGGCGCGAGCGTCTCCAGCTCGCACTCGATCGCATGCGCACGGCGGACGACGTCACCCCGTTCGGACGCTGGTTTCTCTACTGGCAACTCCGCAAGGAAATCAATTCACTCCAATGCACCGAAGCGATAGCGCAGAAGTTTCCCGAAGTCGTCATCGCACCGCATGGGGATCGATCGAATCGACCCATCTTTATAATCGGTCTATGGCGTTCGGGAACGACGCTACTCCATCGTCTTCTTTCCCTTTATCCCGACGTTTTGAGTCCCACGCCGGCTCTATTTGACGTCGGCGAAATCTCGCCGAGAGACGTCAAAAAGGCGACGTCTCTCGTCGATTTGCGTCAAAGAATTAAAAAGGCGATGAAGACGAACGCATTCGTTTTTGACGTCCTCCTCCAATGGGCCATCTCCTGTCCGTACCAAATTCATCCCACTCAAGTCGACGCGGCAGAAGAATGCCTCTGGGGGCTGAACAGGTATTTGTGGTACGAAACGCTGCCTATCCTTCGCGGTACTAACGAATTCATGAACGTTGCTGCCCAATGCGAGGAACTGTCCGATCGAGCCTATCGTCTCTACGAGAGAGATTTGCACGTCTATCAGTCGATACTTTCTTCGCCGGATCGCGATAGCCGGTCTCGTTTCGTTCTCAAAGCGTCGCATCACACGCCGTTCGTCGACGCCATTCTGCGTCATTTTCCCAATGCTTTTTTCGTACGCATGCATCGGAATCCGGCTGAAGTCGTCCCTTCTATTTCTTCGTTTCTTCGTCGGTATAACGCTGCGATGATGTCTGATTTGTCGAAACTCGGCCAAAGTTTGACAGAGACGGTTTGTAGTGTCGCTAAAGAACTCGTACGTCAAGCGCCGCAAATGCCTGAGGACACTATCGACGTTCAATTTGAAGAGTTTTCTCGAGATCCCGTTTCCGTGTGTAGAAGGATTGCCATTCAAGCTGGTATGGAGCAGACCAAAGAGATAGATGAGAAACTGTCGGCGTTTATGAACAAGGACAACGCACAACGGGCTAAGGCAGGAAAGCATGAATATGCCCTGGAGGAATTTGGTTTAGATGCCGAGAAAATTCGAAGTGATTGTAAGGAATATTGCGATATGTTTGCTGTCTGAGCTCTTTTGTGGACGTAGTCGTGACGCTTCAACGGTTTTTTATTTTTTTGATTTGTTACGTATTTGGATGCATGTTGATATCTTGTACGCAGTCACGTGACAGCTGGATAAACAATGGGTGTCGCAGTCCTCGTCTCTGCTCTTCTTTTGAGTCTCTTCCGCGTCCTCCTCGACGCAATAGGCCCCTACCTAAGTAGAATTAACATTCACCTAGTGGGAAAGCCTCCGTCGCTGGTAGAAGAGCTCATCGCGACGATTCGAGCCGAATCGGGCTCTCTGCCGTCTCTCGCACAGAATTCGCAGTGGCGAGAGCGTCTCCAGCTCGCACTCGACTTCATACGCACAGCGGACGACGTCACCCCGTTCGGACGCTGGATTCTCTACAAAAGCCTCCGCTAGAAATCAATTCACTCCAATGCTCGGAAACAATCGCACAGAAATTTCCCGAAGTCGTCATCGCGCCTCGACCGGATCGAACGAATCGACCCGTCTTCGTATTCGGTCTATGGCGCTCGGGAACGACGCTACTCCATCATCTTCTTTCCCTTTATCCCGACGTTTTCTATCCGTCCATATCGCATTTCGCTTTTAGCGGTGCGTCGCTTAGCGACGTCAAAGACGCGTCATCGCTCGACGATTTACGTCACACAATCAAAATGGCGTCGAGACAGCACGCCTTTCAAGCGGACGTCTTCTTCAGAGCCATTCTCTCCTATCCGTACAGCATTCACCCCATGAATAGCGACGGCCCCGAAGAATGCATCGGATTGCTGAACAAGTATCTGTTCTGCGAGGTGTTTCCGATGTCTGGCCGCTGCGATTACACAAACGTTGCCTCTCAATATAGGGAACTGTCCGATCAAGCCTATCGACTGTATCAGAGAGACTTGCTTATTATGCAATCAATTGCTCGTTCGGATGACCGGCGTCGATCTCGTTTCGTTCTCAAGGCGCCGTGTCACACTCCGTTCGCCGACGTCATTCTGCGTCATTTTCCCAATGCTTGTCGTGCGTATGAATAGGAATCCGGCCGATGTTGTCGCTTCGTTTTCGTCGCTCGTTCGTCGTAACAACGCTCCGTTTTCGCGAGTCGATTCGTTGAAATTGGGACGAACAATTCAGAAGAGGATTTGCGGTGCGACCGAAGAACTTGTCCGTCAGACGCCGCGGATGCCCGAGTCTACTATCGATGTTCGCTTTGAAGAGTTTACTCGAGATCCCGTTGCCGTGTGTAGGAAGATTGCCATCGAGGTTGGTATGGAGCACACAAAAGCAGTGGAAGACCAACTGACGGCGTTTCTGATTGAGGACAAAGCAAAGCGCGCCAGAGCAGGCAAGCACGTGTACACCCTAGAGGAGTTTGGTTTAGACGCGGAGGAAATTCGACGAGATTGTAAGGAGTACTGCGAAATGTTTTCCGTTTAGGCCTCTTAATTAACGCCTAAGCGTTGAATGTGAGCTAGCAGCGCAATTCTTTATACACTTTCTGTAGATAAATAAGTAAGGCCTTCCCTGCCAGTGTCGCCACCACTGCCGCTGTGTTTGTGCTAACTGATACACCTGCATTGTACGAATGATTGATCTGATGGGACGGCGCAAGACAGATTAAAAGGTGACTACGAGACCACGTGGAAGGCCAGCAATACAGTGACAATGGGTGTTGTCGTACTCGTCTCCTCACTTCTTTTGAGTCTCTTTCGCATCCTCCTCAACGCCATCGACCCCTACCTGAGCCGAATGAACATTCATCTAGTCGAAAAGCCGCCGTCGTCGGTGGAAAAACTCCTCGCGACGATTCGCGCCAAGTCGGGCTCTCTGCCGTCTCTGGCGCAAAATTCCCAGTGGCGAGAGCGAGTTCAACTCGTACTTGACTACCTCCGCACTGCGAAGGATGTCACTCCGTTCGGACGCTTAGCAATCTACCGATATCTTCTTCTGGAAATAAATGCCGTCCAATGCTTCGAGACGGTGTCGCTGAAGTTTCCTCAAGTCGTCGTCACGTCGCATCCGGATCAACGTAATAGACCTATTTTTATATTCGGTTTACCGCGCTCCGGAACGACGCTACTCTATCATCTTTTAGCGCTTTATCCCGAGGCGTTTAGTCCCACGAGACTTCTCGCCGTTTTCGCCGAAATGTCGCCGAGTGATATCAGAAAAGCGTCGTCCCTTGCCGATTTGCGTCAAAAAATGAAAATCGCTTCGAAACAGTACACTTTCGCCCACGAAGCGTTCACAAAAAGCATCTTTTCAATTCCGTACAGCGTTCATCCCACGGCACTTGACGGTCCAGAAGAATGCCTCATAGTGCTAAACAACTATTTATTCTACGAAACGTTGCCTATCGTTCGCGCTCGAGATTTCACCGACTTCGTCTCCGAATACAAGGATCTGTCTGATAAAGCGTACCGTCTTTATAAGAGAGATTTGCACGTCATGCAGTCGATTACTTCCGCAAATGGTCGTCGATCTCGTTTCGTTCTCAAAGCTCCGCATCACACGCCGTTTCCTGACGTCATTCGGCGTCATTTTCCCAATGCTTATTTCGTGCGCATGCATCGGAATCCCGCCGAAGTTGTCGCTTCTCTTTCGTCGCTTCTTCGAGTGAATAACGCTCCGTTTCAGTCTCGGGTGGATTTGGTGGAATTGGGGCGAAGTGTTCAAACGACGATTTGCAACATGGCGAAAGAACTTGTTCGTCAAACGTCGCAGATGCCTAAGTGTACGATCGACCTTCGATTTGAAGAGTTTTCTCGCGATCCTATTTCTGTGTGCACAAAGATTGCTATTGAAGTCGGTATGGAGCACACGAAAGCAGTGGAAGAGAAACTGACGGCGTTTCTGATTGACGACAAAGCGAAGCGCACCAGAGCAGGAAAGCACGAGTACACGCTAGAGGAATTCGGTCTAGACGCAGAGGAAATTCGTAGCGATTGTAAGGAGTACTGTGAAATGTTTTCCGTTTAGACGCCTAAAGCGCCGTTTTGGTTTGTTAGTTGTTTTGAGATGTATTGACAAACAAGTGCAACTTATGTAAATTATCACGTGACTTCGAGAAAGAATGGGCGTCGCAGTGTTCGTCTCTTCTCTTCTTTTGAGTCTCTTCCGCATTCTCCTCAACGCAATCGATCCATATCTGAGCCGGATTAACGTTCACCTAGTGGCAAAGCCTCCGTCGTCGGTAGAAGAGCTCCTCGCGACGATTCGAGCCGAATCGGGCTTTCTGCCGTCTCTCGCGCAGAATTCCCAGTGGCGAGAGCGTCTCCAGCTCGCACTCGACTCCGTACGCACAGCAGACGACCTCACCCCATTCGGACGCTGGATTCTCTACGGAACTCTCCGCATGGAAATCAATTCACTCCAATGCTCCGAAACGATCGCGCAAAAATTCCCCGAAGTCGTCATCGCGCCTCGACCGGATCGAACGAATCGACCCGTCTTCATATTCGGCCTATGGCGCTCGGGAACGACGCTGCTCCATTATCTCCTCTCCCTTTATCCCGACGCCTTTAGTCCGTCCGTATCTCAAGTCGTTTTCGGCGGCGCGTCGCCTAGCGACGTCAGAGACGCGTCATCGCTCGACGATTTACGTCACAAAATCAAAATGGCGTCGAAACGTCACTCCATCGAAACGGAAGCGTTTCTCCGAGCCGTCCTCTCGTTATCATACAGCGTTCACCCGATTGATGTCGACCGTCCCGAAGAATGCATCGAGGTGCTGAACAGGTATCTGTTCTACGAGACGTTGCCGCTCGTTCTCTGCGACGATTTCATGGACGTTGTTTCTCAATATGAGGAACTGTCGGATCGAGCCTATTGTCTCTACAAGAGAGACTTGCACGTCATCCAGTCGATATTTTGTCCCAACGATCGGCGTCGGTCTCATTTCGTTCTCAAAGCTCCGCATCACACTCCGTTTTCTGACGTCATTCTGCGTCATTTTCCCGATGCTTGTTTCGTGCGTATGCATCGGAATCCGGCCGACGTCGTCGCGTCGTTTACATCGCTTCTTTGCCGTAACAACGCTTCGTTTTCGCGAGTCGATTCGTTGAAATTGGGACGAAGTATGCAGAGGACGGTATTCCGTATGACGAACGAGCTTGTTCGTCAAACGCCGCGGATGCCCGAGTCTACTATCGACGTTAGATTTGATGACTTCATACGAGATCCCATTTCTGTGTGTAGAAAGATTGCCGTCGAAGTCGGCATGGAGCACACGAAAGCAGTGGACGACAAACTGACGGCGTTTCTGATCGAGGACAAGGCGAAGCGCGCCAGAGCAGGCAAGCACGTGTACGCTATAGAGGATTTTGGTTTAGACTCGGCGGAAATTCGAAGGGACTCTAAGGAGTATTGTGACATGTTTTCTGTTTAGTTCATAGTTGCCAATAATCACGTGACCAATTAGTCGAACAATGGCCGGTGTCGCAGTTCTCGTCTCTTCCCTTCTTCTAAGCCTCTTTCCCGCAACGCGATCGATCCTTACCTTAGCCGAATAAACATGCAACTAGTCAAAAAGCCTCCGTCGTCGGTCGAAAACCTCCTCGCTACCGTTCGCGCCAAGTCGGGCTCTCTAGCTCAGAATTCTCAGTGGCGAGGGCGTCTCCAGCTCGCACTCAACTGCGTAGGCACAGCAGAGGATCTCGCTTCGTTCGGACGCTTCATACTCTGCAGATATCTTCGTATATTGAATTGGAAATCAACGCACTTCAATGCTTTGAGACGATCGCGCGTACGACGTCCTATTTTTGCTGTCGAATTTCTTTCGCGTTTTCAATGAAAAGGGCCTAAAGACAACGCTAATAACGCCGCAATCCGGAGTACGCCATGTCCTTTCATTTATTTATTTATTTATTTATTTATTAATACATACTAAAAACTGCGCAATTTCTAAAACTGATAAAGTCATTGCTGTTATTTCAGATATTGGCTGGGCACGGCTGGAACGTCTATTTGCCTCTCCCTAGCTTCAAGGTACTGTACTTCGTTGTTGTTTCCTTGTCCGTCAATTGTTTTGTCATGTAGATGTTTGTCTCCAATGCAGCCATCTCTGTGTTCCCTCCGTGCAGTCATCCCTCGGTCGCCAAGAGGTTAAATAGGCGTCACCTCTGCAGAGGCTCTAGAGCTGCCTCCCCGCGTAAGGCAGAGCACTGGCGGGTAAATCAGTGACGCCCCTTGGAATTGCACCTGTGAGTGGACTGACATCCCAGCTGCCACTCGCAGTCCAAGGCTCGGAGCCAGGAGGTTAAACGGGCTCACCCTCCGCGGGGGAGTATGGAGTGACCCCACGAGTCCGTTGACTCACAGCAGGTGCCCACCCGGCCTTGCCCGTCTGGGTGAGGGGGTGGATGGAGGAGAGGGGAAACTATGTTCAAATTTTATTTATAATATCCCGGATGTAGATAAACAAATAAACGTAGCTTTCCCTCTCCTCCATCCACCCCCTCGCCCAAACAGGGAAGGCCAGGTGGGCACCTGCTGTGAGTCTAACGACTCGTGGGGTCACTCCATACTCCCCCGCGGAGGGTGAGCCCGTTTAACCTCTTGGCTCCGAGCCTTGGACTGTGAAAGTGGCAGCTGGGATGTCAGTCCACTCACAGGTGCAATTCCAAGGGGCGTCACTGATTTACCCGCCAGTGCTCAGCCTTACGCGGGGAGGCAACTCTATAGCCTCTGCAGAGGTATGGCCTATTTATCGCTCTTGGCCACAGAGGGATGACTGCATCTGCCTCGTCCGATTGCGGGAACAACTACACGGCAGAACAATTGACAGGCGGGGAAACAAAGAAAGTACCTTAAAAATAAAGAGGAGAGAAACTGACCTTCAAGCTGGTGTTCACGAAGTGTCAAGCAGTCAACATCTGAAACACAAATAGAAGCTATCTTTGTTTGTATGGAGAGAACGCTTAAGCATGTACTTGCAGAGCACGTACAGAAATAAGACGTTTAAGTTCTCACACCCAGTTTACTGCTAGTACGAGATCGCCGCTCTAATGGCTTTTCTAAACACGCGTAGTCCCTCGAAACCTACGGAGATCGATGCTGGAGTGACTAGCTTCGAGAAATATCGAAGTGTCGTACAAAAGCATTGATTCTCTGCGAGCCACGCGTTCGAAGTTCACGAACGTAGTTCTATATTAGGATCTTAGCATATTTCACTTGGCACCGGCACGCAACGCGCCGGTGCCCAGTGAAATATGCTAAGATGGGTGTGGTGGGCGCGGGCGGGGCGGGAAGGATGACGGTTAGTTTTTTTCGCGATTTTCTCGGCCAAAACTAAAGATTGGTCGATGCCATGAATCAAAAAAGTTTTATAACCCAATAATCTACTAGACTAGGAAGAGAAACGGCCGAATCGCGTCGAAAGCACAAAAATAGCGCGATTGCGGTTTTCTCGTCTAAAACGAACGATCCGTCGAATCCACGCGATCGAAACGCTTTAGAATTGCATTTTCATTTCAACTAGGAGAACAAACGACTGAATCGCGTGAAAGAGACCAAAATATCGCCATTCTTGGTCTCCCACGCACAAAAATGTCGTTCTCACACCTAGTTCACCGCTAGTACGAAATCACCGTTCTAATGGCTTTTCTAGGCACGCTTAGTCCCTCGAAACCTACGAAGATCAATGTTGGAACGACTAGTTTGATACATCTCGAAATTTCGAACAAAAGCATCGATTTTCTATGAACTGCGCGTTCGAAGTTCACGAACGTACAGTAGTTCTATATTAGTTAGGATCTTAGCATATTTCACTTGGCGCTGCGCCGGTGCCCAGTGAAATATGCTAAGATGGGTGTGGTGGGCGGCGGCGGCGGCGGGGAGGATGGCGGTTAGTTTTTTTCGCGATTTTCTCGGCCAAAACTAAAGATTGGTCGATCCCATGAATCAAAAAAGTTCTATAACCCAACAATCTACTAGACTAGGAAGAGAAACGGCCGAATCGCGTCGAAAGCACCAAAATAGCGCGATTTTCCGATCGCATTGCGGTTTTCTCGCGTAAAACGAACGATCCGTTATATCGACGCGATCGAAACGCTTTAGAATTGCAATTTCACTTCAACTAGTGGAAGAAACGACTGAATCGCGTGAAAAAGGACCAAAATATCGCCATTCTTGGTTTCCCACGCACAAAAATGTCGTTCTTCGCACACCTAGTTCGCCGCTAGTACGAAATCGCCGCTCTAATGGCTTTTCTAGGCACGATTAGTCCCTCGGCACCCACGAAGATCGATTTTGGAACGACTAGTTTCGATACATCTCGAGATTTCGAACAAAAGCATCGATTTTCTATGAACTGCGTTCGAAGTTTACGAACGTAGTTCTATATTAGTTAGGATCTTAGCATATTTCACTGGGCACCGGCGCGCTGCGCCGGTGCCAAGTGAAATGTGCTAAGATGGGTGTGGTGGGCGGGGGCGGCGGCGGGGAGGATGGCGGTTAGTTTTTTTTCGCAATTTTCTCGGCCAAAACTAAAGATTGGTCGATCCCATGAATCAAAAAAGTTCTATAACCCAACAATCTACTAGACTAGGAAGAGAAACGGCCGAATCGCGTCGAAAGCACCAAAATAGCGCGATTTTCCGATCGCATTGCGGTTTTCTCGCGTAAAACGAACGATCCGTCGAATCGACGCGATCGAAACGTTTTAGAATTGCAATTTCACTTCAACTAGTGGAAGAAACGACTGAATCGCGTGAAAAAGGACCAAAATATCGCCATTATTGGTTTCCCACGCACAAAAATGTCGTTCTTCGCACACCTAGTTCGCCGCTAGTACGAAATCGCCGCTCTAATGGCTTTTCTAGGCACGCTTAGTCCCTCGGCACCCACGAAGATCGATGTTGGAACGACTAGCTTCGATAAATCTCGAAATTTTGAACAAAAGCATCGATTTTCTGCGAACTGCGCGTTCGAAGTTCACCAACGTAGTTCTATATTAGTTAGCATATTTCAGTTGGCACCGGCGCGCAGCGCGCCGGTGCCAACTGAAATATGCTAAGATGGGTGAGGTGGGCGGGGGAGGAGGCGGGGAGGATGGTGGCTGTTTTTTCGCGATTTTCTCGGCCAAAACTAAAGATTGGTCCATCCCATGAATCGAAAAAGTTCTATCACCCAACAATCTACTAGACTAGGAAGAGAAACGGCCGAATCGCGTCGAAAGCACCAAAAATAGCGCGATTTTCCGATCGCATCGCGGTTTTCTCGCCTAAAACGAACGATCCGTCGAATCGACGCGATCGAAACGCTTTAGAATTGCATTTTCACTTCAAATAGTTGAAGAAACGACTGAATCGCGTCAAAAGGACCAAAATATCGCGATTCTTGGTCTCCCACGCACAAAATGTCGTTCTTCAGACAGACTTTTAATTAAAATGTTTATGAAATTATCCTCGTATCAAGTTTTGACCATTTCGCCGAATACAATGCTTCCATAACCGCGACTTTATATAAGGAGCCTCTACTTCCACGATTTAGGAGTACTCACTCACCCGTTAGTGTAAGATAATTTGATATTTTTACCTTCAGAGCACTGTACGAAGTCGAGATCTCGCCGATACGACTTCGCTTGTCGCTGATTTAAAACTTCCCAGACGCTTAGAACCCGTTTCAATTGAAAGTGACTCTGTAGACAGAAAACGCGGTCCTTAGGAGGCCCCAGAGCGCCCCAGGACTTACTTAGTCCGGGCACGGAATGTCCCGGAGAAAAAATGTCCGATGAGTACCATTTCGCCTGCCGTATCGCCGATATGAAGCCGATGTCGTGCAGAAACCGGTTTCATAGCTTTCCTGCTAGATCCTCCGAAGTCGCACGAGCCGAGAAACGCTACAGCTCGGCAAGGGCGAGCGCCAACGGACGAGATCTCGTCGTCGTGATGATAAACGACGCAGAATTTTACGCCATGGACGAACGCTGCTATCGTAAGGCGCAAAAATTCACCCAAAAAAACGACTCGTTGACCGCTGACACACAGACGCCGGAGGTCCTCTCGATCAAGGAGACATCGAGGTGGAAGTAATCACGTGCGGCACGTGACGTTGGATATAATCCATAATTATTATAGGATTTCGAAGGCCGACTGTGCATCGTCTGTCCGTGGCATCGGCATCGAATAACACTAGATACCGGCGAGAGTCTGTATCACGCTCTCGCTGATCCACGCGATCCTCGACGTTCGTCGCACTTGCTCAAGTCGAAGGGCGTGAAACAGCGAACGCATCGAGTGAAGCGAATAGGCGACGATTTGTTCGTGAAACTGAAACTCGACGGAGATGACGTCGATTCCGATTACTATTACTCGGATTCCTACGAGAAGATAATGAAATCAGTCGAAAAGAACTAATTAAATAATTAAATAATTAGGATAATATACTGTAAGCGTCTGTTACTTTGAATTGAGAATAAATTTTCCGTGCAATAATAAATGACAAAGAGAAACGATAGCAAAGGCGTTGGGTGTCTATCAGCAGTTAGCTGTGTTAGCAAAGTCACAGAAAAAGAAGTGAATACAAATAGCTACTACCTATGAGAGACTCTTGTGTTAAGTCTCTGAAGAAAAGAGTGATCATGACTTCGCTCCTCCTAAGCCAATGCGAACTACTTACCTTAGTCTGTTTCCCCTTTCTGGTAGTTATGGCGACGAATTCTCTTCAGCTTCATCATGGCCTCTTCGAGTTCGCGTTGCTTCACTAGGATGTTCTCCTTCGCCACGATCTCCTCTCGTATGCGACCGATTTTGCCCTCGCCACCGGCGAGGACAAACTCTTCCTCCTTCTCCTGCTCGTCCGATTGAGCGGCCGCTTTGACGAAATTTTCCGATGCTTTTTTCACCGCAAAACCAGCAGCCTAGAGGTGAGAAACTGAATACCCTTATCTTTAATTCTTAGGGCCTAAATATTAAATTGAGGACCTAATCTTTAATTCTTAGGGCCTAAATATTAAATTGAGGGACGATTCGTATGATAAGGACACGAAATAATCATTAACTAGGCTGACAGCTTGCTCTCTCTATATATACAGTATATACTGTATATGAGGTACCGGCCTACCTGTAAACGGCGTGAATTTTCACTGTCCGCGTCGGCTTTGACTCGACAGGCGAACAGAAGCTGAGCAGTTGACGAGGATACTGCGTTCGCCGACGCGACGAGTTTTTCCTTATTGCCGACTCCTTGCACAGCCGCATTCGCCGCCTCGCAGAGAGACTGCGTTGCGGAGGCAACCAGACGAGCCTAGACGAAAAAAAATTGTAAAGAAGAAAAAGTAGGATAAAAGGTGCGCATACCGCTGATACGAGACCTTCCGCCCATTGGCTGTCATCAGAACCGGGAACACCGGGAAGAAGCTAAAAGATTTAGCCTTAAGCTAGGCAAAGGCTATGTATAGTGTGCATTGCTTACTCGTCCTTGTGCAACTAACTCGCGCTGCGCCGCTGTCGCCGACTTGATGAGAGCGCCGGTGGCCGCAGCAATAGCACGCGCCGCCTCGAGAATTTGCTCGTCTAAATTCAACGTCTCGTCGGCGACGTGCTTCGTTTCGCGCGGCTTGAGCAGCGTCAGTTTCTTCGCGGCGGCTTCGATGGCCGCAGCGGCGTTGAGCAATTCGTTTTCGGCTATGACGTTCGGGTCGTGCGGATCGACCCAGTCGGCGCCCTTCAGAACTTGAGCCGATTGAACGACTTCGCTGACGTGAAAGGCGACTTCCTTAGAAACGGCCGTCAGCTTCTGTTTTCTTTCCTGGGAAGGCTTCAAAAGAATCTGAGACGAAGAATCTTTTAATTCAAAAAAAAAGAGGAATCAGTTCTTTCTTACGGAGTGAACGAGTTGGAGGAGAGAGCGAAACGACGCGGCGCAGTCTTTCGCAGCTGCGATTGAACGAGTTCCGCTTTCCACAACCTCGGCTTTGGAAGCAGCCGCCTATAAAGCAACAACAATTTCAGAAAACACTGACTGCACTTTTTTGTCTTACCTTCGTTGTACGAAGCATATCAATAATAGCCTTTCGGCTAAGATTCGCCGCCGCCGTGGCGTCGTCCTGTCGACCCGAATTCCCTGCAGCCACTGCCTTCGCCGTGGCTATAGTGACGCCCTTGCTGACGCGTATGACGTCTTCTGGGGCGGCGTCGCGAGTCGGCGATTCGCTTTCCGATGCGAGCTGAGCTGCTATGGCGTCGATTGCCGACTCGAGAGCGCGGACGCCGCGAGCTGCTTTGTTATCGACTGCCTTGAACGTTTCGAGGAGAGACGACACGTTGGCCGTCACGCTCTACGTGCGGAAAGGAAAAAAATCTCAACAATAACATTTACGTATTTTAATAAATTTACCTTGGCACATGAACGAAGCTGCTCCATGGTGGGATCTTGAACGCCCTTACCAAAGGCGTTCTTTGTCGCCATGATGAGAGAACTAAGCGACGAAGCAACATCGCGAACGGCATTTAACAAGAGAACCTATATAATAGAGCCAGAATTAATAAATAAATAAATAATCAATGTTGTTTATACACCTGAGTTTCTTGATCATCAGAAGGGAGTGCAGCGGCGCCAAGTTTGACGTGATCGGCCAATACTTTAATGGTGTTCGCCGACGCTTCAGCGGCGGATGCCAATTGTTTCTGCGACCCGGTGACGCCTCTTGCCAAGTTTCTCGTATCCTCCAGTAGACATTTAGCAGTGCGAACTATGTCCTCCCTATTATGCATGTACATGTATTATTCTCGATGGTGTGGCTT
The DNA here is from genome assembly GCF_947507565.1 of Oscarella lobularis. Lineage (NCBI taxonomy): Eukaryota > Metazoa > Porifera > Homoscleromorpha > Homosclerophorida > Oscarellidae > Oscarella > Oscarella lobularis. The sequence goes on along the minus strand of NC_089191.1, from coordinate 985,497 downwards.
TTATATTAGTTTTCCCTCTAACCTATGATCTCCGAATGTGTCTGCTTCATCTTCCTTATTCAATAGCCCAGTTGATGCGAACATGATCACAGTGTCCAGATCCGATATAATTCCTTTTACGTCATCCGCCGCGTTTATGCACGCCTGCGCTCCTTTGGCACCCGCTTGCAGAGCGGCCATCAAAGAGGCAACCTGAGAACGAAACGAAGTCACTAAGACAGACATAGTCTTGCTTCGTTCTCTTACTTGATTGGCGACTTGTCTTGCAGCGTCAGCGAGTTCTTTCCGTCCCTGATAATCGGTCGGTTTGCTTTGGACGCTTCCAGCGCACTGCAGAAGCTCGCAAAGGGCGTCGCCCAACTTCTGACAAGCCCGCTTCAATCCATCGGCAATCTAACGATAGAGATACATAAATGTACTCTTTATTAAGAGCTATCGTACATACCTCGTCGTTTTCTGCTGTAGCAAGAGCGCCTCCACAGTCGCTAGCCACTTTGCAGTAGATGGCAGTCGTGTTTTTCGATATGACGCCCAGTTCCAGTGGATTCGTTCCCGCTTTTCCAACCTATATGACGACACTGTTCAGCGAGAATAAAATGCAAGCGAAACGGTCTCTCATAACCATGTCCTGCGCTTTGAGGACGATGGCTTTGGCTAAGCTGCTCGCGCTTTCCTGATATTCCCCAAAGGATTTCGTGGCCTCTCTGCCAACCTCGGCATTTAACTAAAAGCAGAAGACAAAAACTCTCATTAATTAATTAATTAATATACCTGACCTACCGTTTTAGCCGCCCTTGAAACCGCTTCGATCATTCCCGCGGTGAAGCCTGCCTCGCTGGCGGCGATTTCCAGCGTTCCCCTTAGATCTTTCACCGCTTCTGTCATGTTTTCTTCTGCCTCCATGACGTCCGGAAAGAATTCGGTCGCCTCCGAATTTCCACCGCACTCGGTCGCCGCGTAGATGAGCTGGAGAGCCGACTCCACAAGTGTCTTCGTCTCCTCGAGAAGGGACATCTGGCGACGAGCGCTCGAGGTTTTCGATGCCGCGCCCACGGCTGCTCTCGAAAGAGGAAGGAAGTAGTTTACGAACGTTGTTACCTAGGAAACGCTTAACAACGTTATCCCCCCCGTTTGGGGATAGTTGCCATACCACGTGACCGAGGTTTTCCGGATCTCCTCTCGCCGCTATGGAAACCGGTTCAATGAGATCGCTAACTTCGTTGATGTTGCTCCTCATTTGAGTGTGGAAGCCCTGGAGAGTTGATTCGGTGCTCGGCGTCAATTTGGAGCTGACTGCCGCCAAGGACGCTTGATCCACTTCGAAAATGGCGAGATTCAATGCTTCGATGGCTTTCTCGCATTCCGCCTGGCCAGGCGACTTGTCCCTAGTAATAAAACAGGAAAATAGATTTAATATAATTGACAAACGTCTTGACTAACTTTAGAGCTGCCAGAAGCTTTTTCATTGCATCCGAAACGGCTTTGCTGTGACTGGCCAAGAGTTGCCAAGCAGACGAATCCCTTGGGTTCATAGCCAAGCTCTTTGCCGAATCGATCAAACGCGAGCTGGCTGAGAGCATAGTCGTGCCAGAAGACACAATAGGCTCTTGCGCAGAACGAGCCTTCAGAATAAAAAAATACACGATATGGATTAATTATGCAGTGATCTATACCTCCGAACTTATTTGCGCCGGAACAGAGGCAAACTCAGCAGCGGAAGCAAACTCAACCAACTCATCAATCGCTTCCAGAAGCGCATTCGTTGATCGAGCGCATTCGGCACGACGTCCCTCCGACACATCCGAAGCCAACGTCTATTATGAGAAAAGAGAACCGTACCAGACATAAGTACCAATATAGCCGCACTCTCACAAACAGACCTTGATTTTGTGTATGAGATTGGCTGAGCACGTAGCAACGTCCTTCGCCGACTGAACGAATTTCCGCTTCGCCACGGGATTATCCGTCTTGCCGGACGCCGTCTTGCACGCGCCGCACAGCTCCGACGTGCGCTTCGCAACGATCGTCGCCGCGCTCAGCAATTGGGACCGGGCACTAGAAGGATCCAAGAGCTGCTCGCACGCCTGTCGGACGACCTGTTGCACGCGCGCGAACTGGGACGAGTCGACGAGGCCGGGCACGGCGGCCGTGCTCGACGGATCGGCGATTGCGACGAGGTAGGCCGACTGGGCCGAGTCTTCCGCGAGCGCGCAGACGGCGGTCGTCGCCTTGCGTACGGCGTCGACGAAGTCGTCGTGTCGTTCCGCTTTGGCGTGTTTCACTATCTCGCCCATCGCTTCGCCCAAGATCTGTGCGAGGAAAGACGGGGGTTGCTATGGTAATAATACCAAAGCTATTTTACCTTTGAGTTTTCTCTGACGGAGTCGAGGCAGGTGAAGTAGGAGCTGTCGGTCACCGGTTCGTCGGGATTCTGCAGAATGGCGCCGGTCGTCTGGATCTTTCTCAGCGCGTTGTCGCACTCGCGTTGGACGGGCGACGCGGCGGTGCAAACCGTCACGAGAGCGTTGATTGCATCGGTGACGGCCCTGACAATGAAGGAAGTCGTTTAGAGTAGAAAAAATCGTTTCTCCCGGCGCGCGCACCTCGCTGCTGCGGCCAAGTTGTTTTTCACGTTCGGCGCGTTGGCGTCGGCCGAGAGCGCTTTGACGCCGAGAAGCAACTTGCTCGAAGACAAGGAGACCGATCTTAAGTGGACAACTATATCCTTCCTAGAAGATGGCTCCTACACAGAACAATATAATATTAATTATAATTTAATTAATAAGCGATTAATCAAATTATAATTAATTAATTAATTCTGACTTTGTATAGTCCTGCAAGTGTGAGGCCGGAGTTGATCACGTCACCGTACTTCCCAGCAAACGTCTTCGACGCCTGTGCCAACTGTAGATGCGTTCCGCGCGAGTTTGCCACCAGGTCGCTCGCGCTGACGTTTAGCGAGGCCGCTGCGACGCTCAACGACGTTTGAACGTCTTGAAAGGACGCGCCGCTCGTCGACGGATATTGTTCCGTCGTCAGGGCAACGCTGGCCATAGCGATTTCTCGAATCGCCGCGTTGACGTCGCGTTGTCCGGGAAGACAGTTGATCAATCGATTCAAGGCGTCCGATACGGCTTTGGCCGCTTGGGCGAGAGGAAATTGCCGATCGGGATTCTGCGGCGAACTGATCGCTTTCTTCGCCTCGTCGACGAGACGACGAGAGTGATGCATCACTTCGATTGCCGTGACGACGATCTGGTCTTGAGCGCTGCGCTGTTTCGTCGTGGCGGCGATGCCGCGAACGGAGCCGGAGAGAATTTTGAGAGCGTCGGCCGTATCCCGAGCTGCGATTCGCGTGTAGTTCTCGTTGCCCTTCAATTAAGAAGCCGCAGAGACGGCATCAGGCAATCGATATTTTAATTTCTATTTATTTATGTTTTGTTTTACCTGAGCGGCTGCTGTCAGCAATTGGGCCATTGCCGCGCCGACCGTCTTCGACGTTGCGCCCAACTCCAAAGCGCACGACTCTTCCTGAAAAAAGGCAAAAAAATTCAATTCAAAAAACGAGAGCTCGTCTTCGACTTCACTGTATCTCCAGGCAACGGCAACAATTTCCCCGCTGCGGCGGTCTTCTGAACGGTAACGAGATCATCTTCCAGCTGGCTCACAAAATCAATGACATTTTCTAATTCCAAAGATCCGCACGCTTCGGCTGACTACAGAACGCGCTCCAAGTAAAAAGGACGGGCGCGCTCTCGCTCTACTTACATCAGAAGCAGCCGATATCAAGTTGGCTAGACACGTAGCAACCTGTTTGGCAAAGTTGGCCAACTGCAGTGCCGCCGCTTGATCTTCGATCGTAGGCACGGCCGCCTTGGACGCGACAATCATCTTCCGACACGGTTCTATCATAGCCTGGCTGACGTTGATGAGGGCAAGCTGGGCACTCGAACTCTCCGAATCCGCCCTGCTGACTCGTACGGCCTGAACAAGTCGGCTAATTTGGTCGGCGACCGTCTTGCAGGTATCCAAAAGATGTTGCTGCGACGACGCATTGCGATTGGTCAGACCAGCTCCCTGGGCCGCCGCTATGAGCTGCGTGGAAGCTGTAGCAGCATGCTTAGCAGAAACCTTAAAATCAATAATCATATATATATATGTATATATGAAAATTTCTCATACTTCTAACTTCTTGATGAGCATCCTCTTCATCGCGTTACTAGCAGCCGCGTTCACGATCAAGCGCAGGTCTTCCGTCGCCGTTCGAAGCGTCGAACGAGCGTCGTCGCTCGACGGATCTCGCGCCAGCGTGCCGGCGGCGTCGATCATCTTCGCCGTGGCGTCGGCGAGGTCTCTCGCCGCCGCCAAGAGACGCCGCTTCGCGTCCTCGTCGGACAAGCCGGACGCTTCGTCCTTGAAAAAGGAGACCATTTGGGAAGACACCTGCGATTTGACATAACTATCATCAAGTAGGCCTGGGTATACTGTATATATTATATATACGGTGGCCACGGTTTGAGCTGATTCGAATGTTTCCTGCGCGTTTTGTCGACTGTCGATGAGTCGTCTCGTTGTCGCCAGTATTATTCCTATTTGCTCTTCGTATTTGTCGCTTTTGTGCTCGCCGCCGTTGACGATGTCTTGAATGTAGCGTAGAAGATCTTGGAGTGCGTCCGTTACTCTCGTCGCCGACATGCCGAGTTTCTTTAGAGCGTCGTCATCACTGCAAGCGTTCTAGAGGAAAAAGGATACGTGTGTGTTTATATACATATACGCGAGGCAATTACTTGAGCCGAGCTGACAGATCCTTCAACGGCTCCAGCAACTTGTTTCACCCAACTAATCAGCTGCTCTTGGCAGAGGGAACTGGTCACAGTGGAGCCAATAATCTAACAAAAAAGAAAATAAAAAAAAGACGTTTTCGAAGCAGGGTTCTGCCGAGAATTTTCAAGTGTGGGAAGAGGGCCTGGAATCATAGATATAATAATATGAAAGAAAGATAGATGCTATATCTATGCTGGAAGCAATGCCCCAAGAAAAATTTTATAGAGGCGATGGGCCGACTAATTAAAAGTGTCGGGAAACTGAATTTTTACTCGTTAAGTCTGGCGGTAAAGTGTAAAGACCACTTCCTTTGCCTATGATATCTGAAGGTTTGGGTAAAGGGCTTCTATATTCGTGGATTTGGCGAAGGGTCCCCCTTTGGGGAAATAAGCTTAGCTTGACCGCTAGAAGCTCAAAAAACGCGTTTCTTGCGTATAGAACATTAAAAAAACATCAAAAAACATCGACACTTGACACAAACCCCGCGGAAGACGGTGCTATGGAGGTTTATCCGGTGACAGAGGTGCCCAGGAGCTGGGAGAGAGATGCGAGAACTAGGAAGGCGTGCAATGTTACACCCTTGTCAAGTGAGGAATGAGGCGACCACCGGGCCATAGTGCCTCAAGCCTTGGGGAGTGTTGCCAATCTCCCTTCTATCCTAGCCACGAGCTCTGCTCTGCTCCATCTGATTAGTACTCGTAAATGCTGGCTATTTATACTTATACGCGACTGGGACCCTACGACTGCAGCTATTCACAATCAAAAAGTGTTCGTATCGGCCGCAAATGCATTTCTGACAACAAAAACGAACGAAATTTTGTCGCAAATCAATTCGAAATGCGAAAAACGACAGCGGAATGTGTGTTACGTACGCCAGACACGCCCTGTCACGCTACATTGAGCAACGCATGACGTCAATCGTCTCGCGTTGCTACGAAATGCCCTAATACGTGAAATAGAAGCGATGAATCGGTCGCAAAATGCATTGTGAGTCTATTCTAAAGACATTCAGTCGCTATTTGGATGCCAAAAGCGAACGCATACGCAGTTACGACAATTCGCTTTGTCAGCAAAATCAAGGCGCTACGTCCGCTTCTATAACGGGCAAGTCAAACGTGCGCTATACACTTCAATCCGACGAAAACGCTACGTAGCTACACTATTCGACCCGTTTCTCGTTAAATTACCTTACTGCTAATCTCTTTTTCCTACCTGAGTGCAAGCGACCAGCTCAGAGGTCGCCGTTGCCGTTTCCTCCGTCGTTGTTACGACTTCGGCCTGGAGTGACGCGTCCGAGCACTTTTCCGCGACGCTCTTTGCATTCTGCACAAGCTCTGACGTAGCCAATGCAACCGCTTTCGCCTTGACGAGAAGAGCGTCATAGACGTCCTGAGAAACGTCGGAGTCTCCCATTAGGAGAACTAGACGCATGCTAGACAATCCAAGCACGGCAGCAGCGTCCAAAAGAGCGTCACGATTCTAAAAAAAAAAGACCACCAACAATACAGTATTAAAAAAGACCACCAACACTTCTATTAATATATTATTAAATATAATCATTAGCTTCCTGCCTGAGGCTCTGACTCAGCTGACGCGAGGAGTCTTCTCAATGCGTCGACAAGATTACGAGCTGCTCCAAGAAGCTCATCCCCATTCTGGCTGTCTTTCTCTAGAGCGGCTATCATCTTGACACCTTTGGCTACTTCGGTCAGATTCGACGACAGAGTCGTCACCGTGGCGCCAACGGCCGTATAGTCGATATCATTAGGACCAACTAAGAAAAAGATACATAAAACTAATTATATATAAATAAACGAATACCTTCAATGAGTGCGACCATTCGAGCGGCCGACGCCGTTATAGCAGCCAATTGGGACGCCACGTTGTGCCGCGACACGTCCAAGGCGGTCTGCTTCCACGTCAACGACTGCGGATCGTCGCCCAGAGGCGACAAGTGCGTCGCCGTTTCGCAGTCGTTTACGGTCGCTTTGGCCGTTTGAAGGCTATTTGCAATGGAAATTTGCAGAGCTTTTTTCCCCGGAAGAATCCAGTATTCAGTCGCTGTCGACCGATCTTCGAACTCGGGCACCTGTCTGTCCGTAGCACGTTTCTATTATATAAAAGAACATAAGTACTATATAGTCTACGTAATCGCTAACGCTAACCTTCTTCAAAATGATATCGATATATCCAGAAATGAGGCGCGATATCTGTTCGCCTTCCGTCGTCTGCATCGTGTAATAGGACTGCGAATAGTCGCCGAAATCCAAAGTGAAGCTGTTCGGCGACGCGGCCCAACGACGAACGGTGTTCAGGGGCCACGTCTTTAGCACCTCTTTCGTTCGTTCGTCGACGCGCATCACGCTCTCGCGCGTGATTCCCAAGAGGCGAGGAACGAGTTTGTTCTTACCCTTCATCTTTTCCTACATAAAAAAATATAGACATTTATATATTATCCGATTAGATTCGTTCGTACCTTGACGAGAAAGAAAGTGACGCCGTATGTTTTGAGCGAGCGGACGACTTGGATGTAGCGAAATTTCGCGTTCAATTGAGAGAGTCCCGTGAACTTGGCGTGTTCGGCGAACACGCGTCTCTCCGCTCCTTTCACTTTGACGTATTCTTTAGGCAAATAGCTTCCAAGTCTATTGTACATAAAACGTAAGTCAGTCATAGAAGGTCCTATATGGAAAGTCTGACTCTTCGGTCAGATATCCTGGTTTGTGTTTCGATGGATCGTGTTTGCCGAACACTATTTGGCATTGGAGTGCCGCCAGATTGACGGCCTCGTCGAAGGCGCAAGGATGAGTGCCGTCGACTATTGCGTCTCTCGCCTGAGCGTAGAGCTGATTGAGTTGGACGGGGTCGTTGCGATCGACGTTCTGATCGGAAAAGAAAAACTTCTTCCTATGAAAAAGTAATTCAAACATGGTGACGTCAAAATTTTGTGTGGTGAGGTGTACCTCAAGAGTAGAACTTGGGATTCGGATATTCCTTGCAATCTCAACGTTTCGTCGTGAGCAAGCCAATTGACTATACATAAATAAATATAAATGAATAAATATAGGACTTGGTACCGTCATCCTGTGTGTGAAGTTTCTTCTTCAAGGCTTCCATTCTCTTCTGATCTCTCACCTGCGAAGGAGCCTAAAAATATAGTACTAATTAATTGATTAAATAATTCAAAGGCTATGGGAGACATCACCTTCTTGAGAGCGGTTTCTTCTTCCTCGCATACCAAAGAAAATTCTTCAAAATTCGTAATTCCTTTAGAATTAATTAAATTAAAATCAAAAATTTCAAAATTCAATTTCTTTGCACCAATTCGCTCGCACACGATCTTTACGAGCTGATCGACAACGAACGTATCATCAACCTGAATTTTTAAATCAATTAAACATTATCTCATTTTTGAAATTTCAAATACTAGAAAGGTTTTGAGCGACTCGTCCATCATTCGCACGCGAGCCTGGCGCATTCTGCTTTTGTATTCAAGCAGATCCTAAAACACGATGTCTCGAAGGGGGGAGGGGCCCAGGAGGCTCCTTTCTACGACGTCTCATTTCCGCGATCTTACACCCGTTTTGAGAAAGTAGTAGTCGAGCGTTCGTTCGCTTTCGAGCCATACGCCTCTTTTCGGGTCTTCGTCGGGCAGAAAGAGTCCGTAGCTTTGTTCTACAGCAGACGAGCGACGAGTGAGCGTGAAAAACACCCACTAGCTATTTATAGAAAGGTGGCTCGACGGTTGGAAGCGCAGCGTTACGTTGCGCTGCCTGCACGAGTTCCAATCGAACGAGCGTACATTGGAACAACCAAAATTACCAAATAAGGAGCGAAGGCGCGCGCGCGTTCGTGCAGAAGCCAATAGAGTGTAGATCGACCAGCGAATCAGCGCTAGAGTTTAGACCAAGCGCGCGAAATTCATGGTAGGAGGGAAGTAAAAGCCTACTATAGTACGTGGGCTGCCGCACATGTACAGGCACACAATATAGTCTACGGTCTACTTCCGGTCTTCTTACCTGCTCCCGCCTCGGGCCCTTTGCCACTGATCTTCTCGCGAATGATATTGCGTGCATTGTAGACGGTCGTGCTTGGTTCGAACTGTGAGAACGGGGTCGTGAAAGGGCGATCATGAGGCGTTGCGGACTCCCTTATTAGTGTCTGGTGAGAGACCTTTGGTGCTCACCTGAATAGTTTTTACGCTGTTCTGTTCGACAACGTTGATTCGGAGCACAAGAGAGGTCATTTCGGCAACAATTCCGGTTCACCCGTCGATCGAGATATTACGCAATCTGCCACTAGTCCCCGTACGTCGTGCACGTTTCCGCTTTCTCCCGAAACTATCTTATAAACATTTCTTTTCTACCTTACGTTAAAGCAATTCCGTTTTCAGTTTTAGCATCAGGCAATGCACCATGTAGCTGCTCAGAATAGATTTGTAGATCAAAGCAGAAAGCTGCCAAAAAACGCCTCATTCAGTTTTCATGTTCGAAGTGTTTTCTACAAATCCCTCAACGCAGAGAAGCTCTTCTTTTCCTTGATAGAATCTTCCCCGAACCGTTCCTCGTTTCTACTCCTGTCATGCAGTATAAGTAAACTACCAAAGAGATCACTCAAACTTACGAGCAAAGTAAAGAAGTCTTGAACAGAGTCTGTTGCCCAAGATACAGACACTGAATAGGGCTCTGCCAAAACACAGCTGTTTGTACCGCTACTCATGAATTAATTAAGAGTGCTGTACTGTTAGCTTCTAAGGGACAGCCTCCTTGGTAGATGCAATCAACAGGCTCACCGGTATGCCCGCAACAGACGTGGCCATGGTACTGCACCGAATATCGTGATCCGAAAACAAAAGAAAGGTCAGCTTCAGCGCTGTAGTCTATGTCGCTCAGACTTTGACCTGCCCAATTGCCGTTACCGGGTTAGCGGGTGTCGTAGCGTGCGGCTACGTGAAATTTACGCAATCCCATCGTGAATTCTGCTTTGAGAACTTTTTCATTTGAGCTAATTGGCCACGTTCCTTTAAATATAATGTAATCGAACTTGTCGCTCCCATCAGCTATACAGTACGTAGTGCGTAGTGTGGCACTATCAAATTCAGTAGTGAAGGAATTATCTCACCGCACAATTTGAAGCACAAGTCCTTGTAGCATGGCAGGGACACGTTTCCGCGAAAAGCGTCCGCGCAAAGAGGCAGTACGGCTAGCTTTATTATAAAACAGTAGGCAACGAGCTGATGTATAGCTTCCATCGAAAACGTCACGAAGACACTGACTGGTGGGATCGAAACAGGAGGTCAGAAAGAAAGGGAATTCACCACTTGCGGTTTTTTTAGTTTCGACTTAGACTAGGGTCTCACATCTGATAAGTGCAGTCATCAATCTACTTTTATGCATATGATCAGCTAAGGCTGCATCTTTAGCTTAATTAAGCGTGACTATGCCAACTTCTGAATCAATTAAAATCATAGCCAGCACGCAGCCATCCAAAAAACTTACTGATTTAAATAGGACAGTCGTATACAATAAGAGACTTATCATCAGACACGGACGCAATTTTTGATCCAGGTTCATTGTAGGTCACCTGCCATACCTGATCTGTGTGCTCGGTGAACGTGTGAACGCACTGACGCGTTCCTGAATCCCAAATCTTTACCGTTTTATCACTCGAACTACACAAAAATCTGAACCACTCAAGAAAAAAATAACGAATCCTATCACACCTTGAAACGAAGTGTTTATTGTCGGGCGAAAAATCAACGGAAAGAACCCACGACTTGTGAGCAGATATAGTCGCCCCAAGATTCGCATGTTGCCTTCATAAAAAATCGCCAATCAGATATTATAATGGTCATGTGATTATTGCCATGACCATGACCTAATAATAGCCCCCTTACGCGTCATATATTTTGATGTGGCCATCATCTGATGCCGTTGCAAGCAGCTGGGAGTCCGGCGAGAACGTCAGAGATCTTATAGGCATAGCATGACCTTGATTAAATCAACGTTGAAAAAATAAATAAATAGTCAACTAAAAGTATATTACCTTCCAATGTGTGCAGCAACTTTCCCGTGGTTATGTCAAAGAGATTCACTATTCCGTCCGTTGCACCTGTAGCTAATTGCTTTCCATCTGCACTCTAATGAATATATGTTTATATGTATATATGACCAATTCGCGTTTCTTCCTTACAAAGGCTATGCTTAGAATGAATTTTCCTCGCGTGTCGAGAGCGCTTTCCTTTTTCCCGCTCTCCACGCCGAAGATGTTCACTTGACCCGTGTGACTTCCCGACGCGAGATAGTGACCGTCCGGCGAAAATCGCACCGTCCACGTATCAACTATAAGAAAAATACAGTCTATAAGAGATACAGCTCTGATTCATTAAAATAATGCCTGGAACGCCTTCGATGCTTTTTATTTGCTTGCCAGTTTCGAGATCCCAAAGTCTTATGTGGCTATCGAGAGCACTCGAAGCCGCCACTAGGGACAAAGGGAAGAAGTACACGTGGAATTTCTGCTTAGGGAGTGTAGTGCACCTGCTCCGCGATGGTCAATGTCTACAGATATGACACCCAGATGGTGACCTTCGAGATTCCACTTGTGACTTAGGGTATCTTCTTTACCGTTCCTATAAGAATAAAAAGGATGTCGACTATATCTTTTCTCTTTGAAGACCTTTCCTCATCTTCTAAGTTTAGGCATCTATTGCTACTGCTTGTCTAGTTTCGACTATCTAACGGCCTCATCTCTTCTATTGAGCATGCTATGTCTAACGAACGATTCGATTCCTTTCTTACCATATCCAGGATCGAACCAGGTCGTCCACGGACCCTGTGACTATGATTTCAGTGCCGTCTTTCTCGCTTCGACCCCACGCAACGGCCCAAATGCTGTCGTCGTGCGCTGTACGAGAAGTTGTTCCTCGAAAGGGGTCCCACTAATCGGGATAAACTAACCTTGTTCTTCTTTAAAGATAGTGCTATACTAAACAGAAAAGAAAGTGACCAAATTTGAATCAGGGGAGAGAGCACCCACCATTTGGCTGTATATCGTCAGTCTCCCGGATTCACTTCGGATTCGCTCGAGAGGTACTATGTAGCAGCTCTAAGATTTTCTACGAATACCTCAACATCTATCCACGGTGATCTATGTTAGCCGTACGTCAATATATGTATTGTATCTGCATCCCCATGCAATGACGCTAGTGATCTTGAATCAACACGTGCTCAATGAATAACACGTACATACAGTAATGATATCAAACTTTAACAAATACTTCGTTTCATTTCTTACAATGCAATTCAAACTTTTCGGAATTTCATTTCAGAAAACATAGCTGACGACAGTTTCCAGTTGTACCAACGACTCTTCATAGAATTCAGAAATGAACGCTGACAATCCTTAAACCACCATCCACCTTTCCAAGAAGAAGCACAATTAGTACGACTCTCGTCGTTGTCTTGATCTTTTGTAGAGAAATTCATTCCATTTGCGTTTGTACGTGGATCTCCAGACGCTGCAATTGCATCCCCGGCTGTACCACTGTAACCACTAACGCGCAGCCTGTACTTGGAACTAGAATTTCCCACACTAAAGCTGCTGTACTTGGCATATGCACTGTTCCTTGAGGAGGCATCTTTCAAATCAATTCTTAATTCATTTGCTCCATTGAGCTCCAAGAGCTGATAAAGGCGAGCCAAGCCAAGCCAATAGTCAACACTGAGCTCGCCAAATCCTCTTTCATAGTCATTCCATCCACGATTAAAATCGACTGATCCGTCCTTTCGTCTTTGAAAGACTGTCCATCCTCCGCCGTCGGTCTCCATGTCACAATAGACAGGAATTAGGCCAATTTCCTCAAAGAAAATTGTAAAAACGCCACTTGAAAGATGAGGAGACCGTTTATGTAGACAAGAGCAATCACAGCCAATTACTAATATTGTAAACACATTTACATTGAAATAAGAAGTTAAAGCTCAAAACCATACTTCCTAGATCTTCAAGTTGCTGTAGCAATAACTCAATTGACATTACGCCAGGAAGACCTTGGATGCCTTTTTCACCTTTCTAACACAAATAATGTAACAACATTTATTCATCCGTTTCTAATAGAGCATCACCTGTCCTTTATGACCTTGATGCCCAATGTGTCCCCTGTCACCCTTGGAACCCTCAAGTCCCGTAACGCCAGGAAAACCTCGATTCCCCTTCTCTCCTTTGGCACCAGCCTTTCCGGTTGTACCCTTTTAGCAAAAAACCTCTTACGTGGCTGCAAAATTGTTTCCCAATTATTCTACTAGTAGTACCTGTCGACCGGTATTCCCTCCGTCTCCTTTGTCACCTTTGATTCCCCGAGCTCCCACTAGCCCTCTCTCTCCAACAGGACCCTACCAAACAAGATTATTCACAAACTCTCTTGCTAGACGGACAACTTGACGCACTGCTCCTCCGGGTGGACCAGGCGGTCCACGTGAACCAATAGTACCAGGCAAACCTTGAGGACCTACGGGTCCCGGTAGCCCTTGAGGTCCGACGATGTGTTTGTGATCACACGCAGGATTGGATGTCTGCAAAGAAAAATGACTAACAGTTTCAAAAGATCGAGTTCGTGCTGATAACCTGAGAAGACACGTCGGTTAGAAAAAAGCCAACTAAGAAGAAGAACAGAAGTTTCATTGTTCAGGTTTGACTCACTGTCTTCTTGAGAGGCCTTATAAGGTCAGTTGCTCACGTGAGATACGACACGGAATGACGCTCCCCGGGTTTAGCCGATCCAGCATCATTCCGAAAAAGGGCACACTAGAACTACGCCATTTACGTCTGCAAAAAGCGGCGTCCGTTTCTTACCTTTGCTTATCTCTTCTAGAACTCGCCAGACCAGAACTAGCCAGGAATGCGTCAGCAGCGCATGCTCGCGGTCACATACATCGTGGCTGTGTACTTCCATTCAATCAGGAACGTTTGATATTATAATGCTGTAAGGCCAAACAGAATTATCCGTGCTGCACGAAGCAACTGAAAGAACAAAAGAATAAAGCGTACAAAAAAATGACAAAATAAGAGTAACCCAGTTCTTCAAGCATTTTCATAATCAAGGTTATCATACACATTATCATACTCAGCCTTTCCCACATACTCATCCTTTCCATCCGCATTTGCATACAGAGCGTGATCCTCTGGATCGTCACCATAGACCGGATTGGATACCGCCATGCCTTCCTTGTGGCCGGTGTGCTCAAAACCAGGTTCAAAGACACCCGTTCTTTTTGACGATTTGCTAAAAGAGAAACACTTAGACATTTTGAAAGACGCTCACTAGATGTACCTTCTAGTCAAAAAGAACACAGTTATTGCAATTAGCAAAACAAGGCTAGTCCCTCCAACCGTTGCTACGACGATGATTGTAACACGTGTTGACTGACTTAGTTCACCATCATCAGGAACATCGACGACTTGAACTGTAGTTTCGGCACTCGGACTAGAACTATCGGCGGACGCGGTGGTGGCCATTGGGTAGCCAACCGTAATATCGACGACGTCAAACTTTGCTTCTTTGAATTTGGGTAGGCTCCTTTGAAGTGCAAGGGCTAGTGGGGTCGCTGGTACAACCTGCACTTGACGTGTTTGCACGTTGTAGACTGATGCATATAAAGAGATCATCAATCCGCTGCCGTTGTATACCGTCATGTAGGCGTACATATGGTAGAAAAATTTCACTTCTGCATCGCTACATACATAACATTATTGATTATAGGAGTGCTGTTTCTCTAAAGATTTTTAGTACCTTATAATATTGCATGGATTGTCGTTTCCTTCTTCTTCGACGCAGTAGTTCTTAACGGCGTTTTGGACAAGGGGCGAGAAAACGTTTTCAATCATCGACAACTACAATTACAATTAGAAATAAATTTTAGGAAATGATTTGCCAAAAACGTACGGTGTTTTCAGTCGTGTTTACGATGGTTACGTTTACTAGACCAAGTGAAAGGCTAGCCATGCTGGCAGTTGGAGGATCTATAATAAAGGAAGTTGAGGAACAGGTTAATATTACATCATATAAACTAAATACCTTCGCATGATTTCCTATCGACTCCCAACAAGCGATCAGGATCACAACTGCAGACGTAGGAACCGATGCTGTTAGTGCAGATTTCGTCGCAGCCGTCGATGTCTAAGCTGCACTCGTTGACGTCTAAGAAGCGGAGTAATTAGGTAACAAAAAAATTTCAGATGGATTTTCTACCGTCACACGAAACACCGTCTTTGTTGGAAACGAAGCCGGAACGGCACGAACAAGTGTACGACCCAACTGTATTATTGCACAGCTGCTCGCACTTGTGAACACCGGTTGAGCACTCATCAACGTCTGCATAAAAGAGAGTATGTAGTGTATGACAACTGTGCAGTGCGAACGTACCGAAACAAGATCCTTTGTCTTTGCCCAAGTAATAGCCGTTTTCACAGCTGCAAACATAGGAGCCCGGGGTATTTGTGCACAGCTGATCGCAATTGTTTAGCCGGAACGAAAAGGCAGTATTATTGCATTCGTTTATATCTAAGAAGGTTGTTGTAGCTAAGTAGAAGGTTGCTGACTGCTCAAGCTAACCTGTGCACGTCACGTCGTCGTCTTCCAGCTGATACCCATCAAGACAGGAGCAAATGTACGACTCGCACGTGTCCGTACACGTGTGATTGCAAGGATTCAGCCGTTTGCATTCATCAATGACTGAAAATTAATTAAGTTGAGCATACGTGTACATGATAAATAAACTTACCGCTGTGCTCGCAATCGTCTCCGCAGTAATTCGACGAACAAGAACACTGACCGGGTGCAGAGCAGTTACCGTGAAGAGAGCAATTACCCGAACGATTGCTGGAACTGCACGTGAACGTGTTGCAAAGAGCACCGATCCAATTTTCGTCACAGACGCATAAATTCACGCCGGCACATCGACCATGTCCTATAAAAGAAATCATTATATGAAATCAATGTTTGTCCTGTCTAATTTCGTCTCACCTGAACAGTAGTGAAGCTGCTCGCAAGACGGGGTTGAGCAATCAGACCCAGTCCATCCGAGAACGCACGAACATATTTCAGGAGCCTCACAAGTTCCTCGTCCCGAGCACCCTTTAGTGCACTCGAATTTTTCGCAGTTATCGCCGTAATAGCCGGAGAAGCAGAGACACGTCGCATTGTCCAAGCAAATTCCATTTTCGCTGCAGTTAGCAACGGCCGGACAGATTGTCGTGAGACTGCAGTCGGCGCCCGTGTAACCAGTATAACAACTGCAGAGGTTATCTCCGATGCAGTCGCCGTTTCCATTGCAATCGTTCAAGTCGCTGCAGGAGAGTTGATCACACGCAGATCCCTGCCATCCTGACACGCAGGCACATGTTCCGTTAGACAAACACATGCCATTTCCTAAGAAACAAAGAGTCACTAAGCGTCTATTTGCCCTCTTACAAAAAGATTGGTTATTCTCTCCAATTCAAATACTATATAAATGGCATTGCGAAGAACATTTAGATTAAGATCGGTCTTCTTTAGAACCGTATATAGAAGAGAAGACAAAGCTAGTCTGCTCTCTAAGCTGGGACCCCCTTTCGTTCGCGGGAATCTTTTTAAAAGTAAAATATATGACACCTGACACAAACCATGAAGGTTTAACCCGGTATCAGAGTGCCTTCTTAAGGAGTAGAGCTCATTAGTCATGGCAGGAAGGCGTGACAATCACCTTTGTCAAAGGACCATCAGACCATAGGTGCCCAACATAGAGGAGAGCTAGCCTAGATCCCTTTATCCTAACCTGTTACGACCCCTGTCTCCTGTTTTGATATATGTACAGCTTGGGTTGATATAGAGCACCCGGTACAAGGTTATTCATTGCGTCTATACGCGACCAAAAAGTGCGACGTTCGAACCGAAAACGCCGCCAATCGACCGCAAATAATATTTCGCGCAGATTGCAAACACGATTTTTGTCGCAAATCGGTCTAAGAACGCGAAACGACGGACAAGAAACGTGTGCTACGTGCGTATGCCACGCCCTGTCAACGCCACATTGATCAACGCATGTAACACATAAATTTTTACGTAGCTTTGCCTTCTAGCTACAGCAACTGTTCCAATAGTCCAATTTATCTAGCCATGTTAGTTGCATTTTGAACTGAGGCCCCTTTGCGCAGCAAACAGACGCGTCGTTCAAAAAAGCGCCCCATTTCGTATATATAGTATAGTAGACGTTATTAATTAAAAGAACGAAAAATATAGACACTTGATACATGGAGGTCCAACCCGTTATCAGAGTGCCGTCTGAGAGGTAGGGCTCGTTGCAATTCCTAGCTAGGAGGGCATGGTGGCCCGTGTCAAGGAACCATCGGACCATAGATGCCCAACACTTCAGTGAGAGCTAGCCCAGGTCCCTTCATCCTAACCAGTCACGACCCCCGCCTCCTCGGATAGTACCCGTACAATTTGAGTACATATAGATCCACCGGTAGCGGGGTCACTTGACTGCGTCTATGCGCAACCAAAAAGTGCGTCGTTTAAACGTAAAACACTGCCAGTAGACTTTAGATAACAATTTGCGCGTTTTGAAAACACGAATACATGGCAAATCGGTCGACGAACGCGAAAACGACGACAATGAAACTTGTGTGCGTGCTTATGCCACGCCCTGTCACACTACATTGAGCAAACGCATTACGCGCGTGGAGCTTACGTAACGACGGCAGTACGGGCAATCAGTTACTCATACTCAAACGCAGCACATGGCTATTGCTTCTCCTTAATTAATTACGCTTATTCGGGGCGGCAGGGGTGCCTATACCTTTTAAAAATGATACTGTCCCTACGATTGGATTACCTGAACAGAACAGGGAACTTTCGCAAGAAGCCTCGTCACATTTCGATCCGGCCCAGTCGAAGTTGCAACTGCACTTCTCATTGCCGAGGCAGATTCCTTTTCCCGAGCAATCGTGCGTGCAGAAAGTCTTCTGGCTGCAGTCGGCGCCAGTGTAGCCCGGATTGCAGCTGCAAGTGTCGGGAGAGACGCATACACCGTGCACAGCACTCGTGCAGTTGTTCAAACCGTTGCACAGCGCTGCAATGGAGAAAACAGTCAACTTTGACGTGTAAACGACAAACTGATTAACCTTTAGTGCAATTTTCTCCGTAATATCCGACATTGCATACGCAGAATCCGTTTTGGCATTGACTGTTCATTGGGCAGTTCGAGCAGCCACCTTTAATTAAGATAGAAGTCCCAGAACACCGATTAGGATATCAAGCACCGTACCTTCACTGCAATCCGACCCAGTCCACAAATCAATGCAAACGCACGTCCCATTGTAGCAGTAGCCTCTATTGGAGCACTCGTTCGGACAATTTTCTGCCAAAAGAGTTCTTCTTAAACGCATATCTTTTTAATCAGTGCTCTTACTCAGGTTGTAAGCCGGTTGCTGCAAAACGCTGTCGTCCCCAGTGAGCCCGTGATCCAATATACAGTTATCAAGCAATATGCCGCTAATTCCGAGAGCTTTGCATTTAGCTTCAGCCACCTGCATTATGCAGATTAATTATATAGAGATATTGTAAGAAATAATATCATCTAACATACCGCTCTGACATTCGCAGACAACTGATTCACACCATATACGGGATGATGAAAGGGGTTTGTGTACTCAGGACCTAGAGCATCGTCGGGGTGAAAATTCGAATCAGTCCACGACCAATCGTGACTCCAAACGCCGCGTGATGCAATCCTCCCTATGCGCACAAAGAACGACATAATAAAATAATCAACTTGGCGTCTTATGTAATACGTACACGATTCAACAAAATCCGTGCTGTTTTGATAGCTTTCACCCTTTGGTCCCACGAAGTCGTTGGTCTCGTCGTTGTCCATGTATCCGCATAGGCCTTCTGTCTCCTGCAAATAGTCGCCTGTTGGGCCGAATTCTGTGTCCAAGTATTGCCTATTGATTGCGGTAGAGAAACGAACGTTGGCCGAGTAAACGGCGCCGGAGGTGAATTGGAAGACCAAGTTAGAAACCGAGCCATTTGCTCGCGTTGGTTCAACATAAAGTCTAACGTCAGGTGATAATTGGAAAGAGGAAGGATACATTGACCAATCCGTCGAAACCAAAGTGCCGTTAATTCTTAAGAAATCGACGTAGATATTGAAATGCTTGGAAACAAGCTATTCTTACCTAATTTTGGGTAGTTTGTCTTTCCCGCTGACGCTGTCAAGAGTAAATATGCTCGTCGTGACGTTGCCCGTTTTCAGTGCCACGCCTCCAACGAACGACGTTCCCTTGTGACCAAAGAATCGAATTTGAGCGGCGAAATCGTTAATCAAACTGCGGCAGTCCCAAAACTCGCCAATTCCAAAGTAGTCGAATTCCTTTCCTACAGGAAACAATGAAGTACAGAGTACGGATACAAAAAAAGTGCGTACCATCGGCTGTGACGATGTGAGGATCGCCTGAACGCCGAACGGGTATCCTTCGATTACAGCACCGTCCTCTCCATCCTCTTCTGCACCCGCAAGACGGGTTTCCGTCTCTTCTCGCCGCTCTGCAATTGCCGTTGCCCGAGCAATCGCTTCCGCGACTGTTTCGGCACGAGCAGTCCACCTGATCGCAACATCGTCCCTGCCATCCCGGAAAGCAGAGGCAGAAGGAATCAATTCCGTATCCAGTTATGACACCATGACCGGAACACTCTAGAAAAAATACAAGATTAAATTAGAGTAATTTTAATTATATACGCTTATACCCTTGTCACAAGGACAACGCGAGGTTTTGCCGCACGTCGGCGTGCACTGGCCTTTGCTAGGCGTGAGCCAGCCCTTCCACACGTCATCTCGTTTGGTAGGCAGATTGTCCTTGAGACACTGAGCCGCCTTGTAGTCGCACTCGCAGCAATGCTTACGACACAAGTCCGATCTATCGAGAAGATAGACGTCGTTGCAGTAGCCCTTCTGCTCCTTCCAACTGGCGCACGTCGGCGAATAAACTCCGTACGATTTCGAGTGACAGTCGCAATTTGCCGGCCCCTTGTCGTAGCACAGTTTGTGACCGTGGCAACACTTGTCGGTATTGTCGACGGGAAGTCGCAAGGAGAGAGGATGATCGTACGACGATTGGTCGCACCAGCATCCGTATCCTTCCCAATTCGACATGTCTTCGCCCGTCGCGCATACGATGTGAAACTCCAGATTGAGCGGCGTCAAAACAGGATTTGCTATAGCACAGAAAAATCAACAGAAATTAGGAATAGTTAGATGTGCTAAAAAATTAAATTTTGTATGCCCTTCATTACCTAATATACTACAGTTAAGTTCTTCTAACCCCTGCATTAATTAATTAATTAATTAATCATACCGTTGATTATTATTGGACCGAGGGCACCTGGAATCGATACCGGAGTAGGCGTCATAGGAACAGGTGGCGCTTTCGTTGGCGAAGGCAAAGCGGGAAGACTTGCAAGCGGTCGTCCGGCGGAGCAACTGCTCTCCGAGAAAACGCGACAGGCGACGGCACGTCTCCCCGAAGAGGAGCACTGAACGGCAATCGACGAAACAAAGCATCCGTAGTAGTCGAGACAGGCCCGTCGACGACGACTGCACCAGGCGTCGCTACCGATAACGTTGACCGAATTACCGCGACGTCGCCCGGCCAACAAGCGGCACGGCCAATCGCAGTTTATGATTTTGATTCGCCCCGAAAATCGACTCAGGATGGGCCAGTTTCCTTGTCCGCTCACGACGGCCACGCAGGCGTAGGGAAACCAAGCGGCGCATTGGACGAGCTGACTTCTCGGTCCGTTCCCGTCGCCGCGCATGCATCGCCGACTCGAGTCGCACCAGCCGCACTGGGGAACGGCGGCGCACGACGAACAGGTGCGATACTGCGGACATTTGTCGACCGAACAGGCGAAACCCGTCCAACCCGCGTTGCAGCGACACTTGTTCGGCGCGACGCATTTTCCGCGTCCGCTGCAGAGATTCTGTAGGTGGCATTGCGGTTCGGAGCAGTCGTAGCCGCCCCAGCCCGGACGACACTCGCAGAAGCCGCCCTTGCGGCAAATTCCCTTGTTCTTGCACGAGCACGGTAGCAGCGAGCGGCCGCACGAGCGAAGATCCGGTTCGAGGAGAAATCCGTCGCGACAGGAGCATTGAAACGAGCCGAATGTATTTGTGCAGAAGTGCTGGCACGGACCGCTGCCATTGTTCGGAGCACACTCGTTAATGTCTAGAAAAATGATAAAATTACATTTAGAAATATCTCATAATGCTGCATAAGGAGAGGGGAAACACTTTCTATTAAAAGAGGCGAGGTGCAGTCCTTATCGATCAATGAAATGATCGTTCTTGGAGTGGTAATGAGGCTACCTACTTTATGTGTGGTACAGTGTGATTTTCCTACACACTTCACCTCCTCTAGTTTTACAGCACAAGATCGCTTTACATACCGCTTGATGACGGTTTCACTGAGCACTCGGCCTGAAGCTGAAGTCCCCCCGGATATCCGTACGAATCGTACGAAGCAAATCCGTAGACGGTTAAACCGAATTTGACAATAGGCGACACGTGTTGAACCGTGTGAGCACCGGTTACAATACTTATAGTCGTCCCTTTGAGTTTCTGACCGGGAATGTCGTTCCAAATAGTCGGCGAGGGAAGAGTGACGCCGTCAAGACGAATTCCCGATTCTTCTCCCGAATCCACGATAATTCCTACGTAGCTGGAAAACGAAACGGGAGAGCTGGCCGGCGTGCTGATAGTGTAACTGAAGCGATATTGTTCAATAGGCGGAATGATCATCATGAAGGGATCGGAGAGCACGCGATCGGCGCTACTGCCTTTGGAGAACTGAACGAGTAGCGCGGGCTTCGACATCTCGATCGACAAATAGGACGACGACGATCCTTCGAACTCGTAATAGGTCCCCGCCGACATGCCTCTCTTATTCGCGTTTCCGTTCACGAAAACGTCCGTTCCGTCGCGCGCCGCAACGACGCGATACACGTCGCCCGCCGTTCGCGTAGCGAGCGGCGCGACCGCATAACGTTTTCCCAACGTCGTCACCGGCGGCATCTGTTCGACGATGTGATCGCAGGCGGTCTTGGAGCTAGGCACGTTGACGCAATCGTGTCCGCCGAATACGGTGATAATCTTGTCGGAAAAGACGCGCGTGCCGGTCACGTCGGTTCCTTTGAGAACGAGCGTGTCGAGCCGTTGCATTTGAATCGTGTGATTGCGGCCGGAAGAGTAGCTGAAGCCGCCGCCGCTCAATGTGACGGACGGCAACAACGTTACCGTCGTCGAATCTTCAATTGCGACGACTCCGACCGAGCTGCCGGGACGTCCGCCGTACGAAGCGACGACGTATTCGAAACGCTGGATGTAACTCGGCAAGGCGAGAAAGGCGTCGGTCGTATAGCGAACTTGGTTGAGACCGTAGACGACTAAATCCTCCGTGGCTGTAACGACAAATCCGTTTTTTCCTTTACCCACCGGCATTACGGAAGCGCCTGGGACGACCTCGCTGACCAGTGCATTGGCGTGGAGAAAGCCGGACTTCGCGAAGAATACACCGGGGCATGTGATGGTGTAGTTCAGGTCTTCGGACGCTGTCAGAAAGAGAACGAGGTTCGGCACGCTGTTGTAATTGGGAAGGAAACCGAAGACAAATTCTTTTCCGGCGTTGCTATTTTGATTGCCTAAAAAAGACAAGGGAAGCTTCACGTTAAAATTTAATCAATAATCAATCGATTTTTAAGCTAATTATGAAGTAGTAGCGTTCGTATAAGGCGAATCAAGCACAGAAGCGCCTTTCGCCTTGTGTGCACGACAAACAGAAAGCGTCACACAAGACACGAAAGGCGAATAAAACGCGTGGGACGAAAGTGAACAGAAACACGTCGCAAGAAAACACGCGAAACTTGACTCTAGACGGCTAAACGTATCAGACAGAACAGCCTTCTCGGTCTACAACACAATTGACATATACTTACAGCAGTTTTCATCCGATTCGTCGTTGCAATCGATGATTCCGTTGCACCGCTTTGAGCCGTCAACGCAGCCTCCGCTTGTGCACACGAAATCGCTTTGCGAGCAAGCGACGGCGCCCGGAACGGAAGATACACGCCGAACGTAGCCACCTTAACACGAGCAAGCAAATGAATATGTATCTTTGAATAAGACGGTTAGATGACAGCGTTACCGAGAAGGCAGCAAACTGTGACCAAGATTGAGGTCGTTCGAAGCATGACCTCAGAACTTAGGTCCAGACAGCAGTTGCTACGGCGGAGAAAAGGAGCACAAGATCTGTATCACGTGAGCGCACCACGCCACGACACCGTGATTGGTTGCTGGGAATGCTAAAAAGGTTTGGGAGTGTATTCGACCCGGGACCCGGGCCCTGACCCTGGCACATACACATACCTCCAAGATCTTAGACTGGAAATATTATACATATAGATATAGCGGTGCTTCGGGGAGTTCTCATAATTCCGATTCTTCAGCGTAGTCATTAGTGGCAGGCAAGACCGGTTCCCGTTCGCTGTCCGCCGTATCTTCCGTCAAAACGTCGCTCTCTTCCTATAACGGTACCAAGAAGACTGTCAGCCTAACCGGTAGCAAGGAAGACGTCTCAGATAGGTTAAAAAACAAAAGAAAGCAGTGTCTCTTTGGCTTAGGATTTTGGGGGGGCCCTCTTTTCGGCATTGCTACGGTAAGACCGACGCTCACCTCAATTTCATCGTAATTTTCCTTTTTCGACCGCTTGCCTTGAAAGGCCAGAAGACGTTTTTCCACGACGCGATCCGATTTCCATAGGAGACTCGTCGCCCAGCCGAAGGCAAACGTCAACGTGAAACCGATCAATCCGTACCACATGTACGACAAACTAAACAAAAAATTACTCCTAAAAGAAAGTCAAAAGTTGTTTTCCGTGAAAGAAATATCGATGAATCGCTTACGAATTCGTAGAAGCGGAAGTAGAATTTGACGCGGGCAATGTAAAATTGCATCTGTCTGTGAAATTATGAAAAAGTTTAGTGGAACGAGGATTCGGCTGAATCTGCGCTCCAATGCAGATCGTACACGCAAAAAGAGCGCCAAAAAGAAAACCAATCAGACCTCCCTGCGAAAAGAAAAGTGTCCAGACCCGCGAAAATCAAAATTAGGAGACAATTACTTGTCGATTGGCTCTTCTGCTTAGCATGCCTAGGGTAAATATGCCGAGAAGCGGTCCCCCCGTGGCACCGAAAACACTTAGGGCAGCCTATCAATTCGAGGATAAATAAGCGCTATATATATATATATATATATATATATATTAAAGCTACGACTCCCCTCTGCACCTTACATCTATTAGATGTGTATTGGAGAGAAAGGAGAAACCGAAGGAGAGCGCTATCACTAGTACGCCGTAGCAGAAGGCTAGGCGGATGATCTGATAATGATTTGATCAGCTAATTCGAACGGCTCACCTAGAGACCGAGACACGAGCGTCGCCTTCGACTCGGACAACTTCGACTCCCCCGGCTTCAAGCGAAACAGTTTGAGTCGTTTGACGTAATCTTCGAGAGTTACAGCGGCCATTGAATTTAAATTCGAAGATATCGTACTAAATTTAGAATGCAGTTAAATTTAAAAAATTGACAGACAAACGGATCTCTCACCTCAAAGTTCCGGCTGCAACGCACGAAAGAAACAATCCGGGTATGCCGTAAGCTTTGCTTAAAGTATCCATTATAAATAGAGGTACAATCTAAAATTATCGTCAATTAAATAATTAATTAAGATATGTACAGTACTACCTCGTCGTTCTTCCTTATTCTACCTGATGTGACCGGATCGCAATCGATCTGCCTATAGTACGCATAGATAACCAATCCAGTGAAAGAGCTGAGCGTTGTAGCCGTCATCATTGAAGGAAAAGTGATCCACATGGATCTAAAGCGCGTTCAATCGAGTGAATTCAAAACCAGGGCACATCTGCGCGTATACCGCTGCGCCAATTTGAGAGTTTTAGCGGTTAGGAGTCGTTGCACGGACGTCTGTCCAACGGCTAGAACAGGCAGAGTCGAAAACGTTCCGCCGACGACGGCTGTCCAAAACGTCTGTCTCACTCTCGGATCTGGATTCAAGCTGAGCGAGAGCAGTGTGAAGCACAACACGTGACATGCAACTTCTCTAAACTCACTTGAAAAAATTCAATCTTGAACCGTTGTTACACAATTCGAAGACGCGAGCTGAGCCGCCCACGTCAACTGTACCAATGATAATGATTGTTAGAAGGCCGCCTAGGATGATTAGGCCTTGG
>NC_089191.1:532191-645664 GCF_947507565.1 Oscarella lobularis | reverse complement strand
GAAGCGATTTCCCATTCGTTTTTGAATAAATCATAGACCCACATATCGGCCGAATCGACGCCTTCACCGCTAAACAACCAGAACTCCCCCCTCGACGTCATCCACGTCATTCCTCCGTAACGTCGAGGCGGCAATCGGATATCGATGCGCTCGAACGTCAACGTCTCAAAAGAAAATTTCCAAAAACCGTCCATCGCATGTCGACCGACTAATCCACCGAATAAATACGCGACGCCGTTCGCCGAGTCGCACCACGACTGCACCGACACGAGACCCAAACTATTTGGCACGACCACGCCCACGCGTTTCCACGTCATATTCGCGAAGGAGAAAATCCACGCGGATCGCATCGATTCGCCGAACGATCGTTCGCCGCCGTACAAGAGGACTCTCGTTTCGCTTTCTCCGAAAAGACGACGCGCGTTCGCGCACATGATCGCCTTGCGACGGGCCGGCGGTCGTTCGGACGACGCGCGCGCGCGAACGATTCGCCATTGGCCGTTTGTCGCGTTGAAAAGCCAGAGATTTTTCGACGACTTCGAACCGCCGTAGAGAAGCGCGTTGCCGACGTCGTCGCTCCAGTAGGCGGGCGCGCGACGCGAGCCGGGATAGTGGCGCGTGTCTTTCGCGTTGCCGTCGATGTACGACACGTTGCCGTCGACGAGAGACCACGCTAGGGAGGCCTTTTTGGGGAAATGCGCTTAGGAGACGGGGTTTTTTTCTTACTTAGGGTCGCGCTTGTGGCCGATGAAGCGTAGAGTAGAAGAGTGGCGAGAGAAAGAAGCGTCTTCATGCCTTGCGATGACTGCGCGAATGACGTTCGTCGGCCCGTATATGGAAATCAAACGTGCCGCCCGGATCACTTGTCCACGCCTATTTATGAATGTTGTGATGTCATAGGACGAGAGCCAATCGCGTTTCTTTCCCTGCAGTGGGCGTTGCTTGTTGACAGCTTTTGATTCTAACCACCTCCCTTGCCTTGCCTTCATTTTTTTCGTCATGTCGCGACCTGGCGGTCGAATATGCAAGGACTGCCGTCGAGTCAATCTCCACGCGCTCAAGGCGGCCCACGTCGGACACTTGGAGTGCCTCATTTCGGCCTTCGAGGCCAACCCCAATAAATCGTGCGCCGGCGATAGCAAAGGTGCAACGGCACTTCATCTATCAGCTCGCGCCGGTCGAAACGAGTGTCTCAAGTGGTTATTGAAAAATTCAGGAATGGATCTCAAAAGCAAGGTAGAAAACTTTAAATTTGGGCGTGGCAGTAGAAAATCGGTTCGGAAGAGTAAACGAACAGTTTTCCGCACGCTCTATACGCACTTCTACACGACGAAATAGTCTCCGGTTGCTTCTGTTTACAACTTCGACTTAGGTCACGCCTACCCGCGCCAATCTTTTGTGTATAGGCGAAAAACGGAGAAACAGCTACCCATTTAGCTGCTTCCCAAGGCAAACTCGAATCGCTCAAGCTTCTCTACGCGCACGATTCGTCGACGATTCAAGTGAAGGATCGTTACGGACAAATTGCGCTGCATCTCGCCACGTTGCGCGAGCAAATCGAATGCATTCGATGGCTCTTGGAAGAGGCTCGTTCTTCACCAAAAGCGAAGAATCAGACGGGAGCAACAAGCCTTCACTTTGCCGCAGCAATTGGTGAATATATGTCCACCACGGTGGGTGGGCCTCCTGACATTTCTTCTCTAGGCAACATGGACTGCTGTCGTCTCTTGCTGCGATACACCGGCAATAAGGCGGTCAATTGGAAAGACGACAAAGGTTAGTCGACAAAAAACTGCGTTACGTGTTGCTCAAGATGGGCGTTTCCAGGGACGACGCCCGTTTATTTTGCTGCTCAGGAGGGCCACTTTGCTTTGGTTCAGTACATGGTGACGGTGTGCAAAGGAGAGCCGTTGG
The DNA here is from genome assembly GCF_947507565.1 of Oscarella lobularis. Lineage (NCBI taxonomy): Eukaryota > Metazoa > Porifera > Homoscleromorpha > Homosclerophorida > Oscarellidae > Oscarella > Oscarella lobularis. Next base: position 643,750 of record NC_089191.1, on the reverse strand, counting down.
CTCGCGCTGCCGACGGCATGACGTCGATTCACGCCGCAACGCAGGGAGGCCACTTGGAAACGGTCAAATGGCTCGTCAAAAAAGTAGGCGAGTCGGCGGTGTGCGACAAGACGAAGGACGGTGCAACGCCACTCCATTTCGCAGCTGGTAAAGGAGTCCTAACTTAATAATAAAATGCACAATAAGTATTTCTTCCTCTAGCTATGGGAAGATATGAATGCCTTGCCTGGATGCTAAGCGCTAAGAAAGGAAAGCAAGCAATGAACACCAAGGACATGGACGGAGGAACGCCTGCCCACGACGCAGCAGATAATGGGTATGAGAAGTCTTGTTCTTGGAAACATCCAAATATAACGAGTTCGTTCAATCCAGGCAAACGGCTTGTCTCCGCTTGCTCGTTCAGAACGGAATCGACATTCACCAAAAGGACAACGTAAGCAAATCTAATTAAATTCAGACCTAACTCTTTTTTATAGGACGGGTACACTCCGTATGAGCTGGCTATTCAAGTCGGCGGCGAAGTGGCCGACTACGTCATTGCATGCACGGGCGGCGACCTCGCAAAGCGCGTGGCGACTATGCGAAAAGAGGAGGAGAAAGAACAGGTTCGGCCTATCGCACCGGAGGAATTCACCGGCTGGCACGATCCCGTCGAACCGAAACGCAACGAGCCTAAAACGTCAATCGTTCCCATCTATTCCGTATCGTCGCTCGTCAACGACAAATCCCTCGAAAAGCGAACGCCGACCCTTTCGCCGCCCGAGACGCCGACCGAATCGCTTCAGTCCGTTCCCGTGCACGTACAAGTACTCGAAGGGCGGCAAGAACGACGACAAAGCGAAGCGCCGTCTCTCGCCGACGGGCCGCCGCCGCCGCCCGACGAGGAACTCGACATGGTCGATCCGGCGATAGTGGCGGTGACGCCGGCAATTTCTCGAGCGCACATCATATCGACGCCTCGGCAAGAGCGAAAGGGACAGTCGCCGGTCGTCAAACGCGTTGAAGCAGCTCAAAAAACCCCAGACGTCAATGAAGGAAAAAAGCAAGACGTCGAATCGCCTTATACTAAGCTCAACAAACAGGGGGACGTCGAGCCCCTTTATGCTAAGGTCAACAAGCAGCCGTCGTTGGTGAGAAAGACGTCGCGTCCGCCGGCTCAAAGCGAGGAGAGTCCGCCGGTTCCGCCTCGAAATTACGAAGAAGAAAAACGGGAAAATAGGAAATCGTTGCTCGATGCTCTCAAGTCGGCGTCGAAGGGCGACGAGGCGGAGATGAGACCATCGCCGCTCGCCGACGCTCTCCGCGGTGCCGTCAATAACGAGTCGACCACCGCCGCAGTGCCGCCTCCGCCTCCTCCTCTCGAAGGGAGCTCGTCTGTGCCGCCACCTCCGCCACTACTAGAAGATGCCGCCGGTTTGCCACCGCCTCCGCCGCCACCTCTTCTAGATCAAAATGGTTTGGATGAGAATGTCTCGGCTACGTTGCCACCGCCGCCGCCGCCTCTACCAGTTGACAGTGATCCTATGTCTCCGGATTTGGATGAGTATTATAGGGAAACGGCGACTGGGCCTCCACAAGGTTACCGGTAGTCTGGCTATTTGATTTCTGTTGAGAAATCTTCTGTTTTAGCTTCGCAAAAGTTTGTCAATTTGTCGCCGGTGCCGCCTCAGCCACCGAAAGTGATACCCAACACTGGTGAAGAACTTCTGAAAGAGGTACCAATTATTATGTATAGGAAACGATTGCGCTTATAGTTGTTCTCTTTAGTTGATGGCTAACAGACGAAAGGTAGTGCGAGAAGCGAAGCCAGTAGACGACAATCCAGCCCACGGTGCCGACGACGAACTCAAAGGCCGTTTACAAAAAAGACAGCAAACCATAGGGGACAATCCGTAGAGTAAAGAGAGAGAGAAAGACATTTAGCTTTTCTTTGTACGCGTAACTTGACTACTTTTTTTCGTCTGTCCGTTTTCCTCATAGAAACGATATCGCATAATAATTGCGTGACACTGGGGGAGACGATAGAATCGTGTCACAAGGGAGTGAAAACCACGTGAGTGAGATCTACTTCTGAGTACTCTGTTGCCTATGTTTCGTTTGCTATTCATTTCGCTGCTCTTCCCAAGCGCCCTGGCGCTCAACGTTCCCAGCATAACACTGAAAAATGCCGCGGTACCGGGAATCACGATGCAGGCAATGGGAATCGGCACGTTTGGCTATGCAAGTCATCCCGGCCAAAAAGCCGAGTATTGGAACAATAGCGTCACCGCGACGGCCGTCTCGGCGTGGCTCAAAGCGGGCGGACGTCGAATCGACACGGCGTACGACTACCGCGGCGAGGCGGGCGTGGGAATGGCAGTGCTTCATCAAACGGAGGTACATCGAAGCGAGATATTCATCACGTCAAAAGTCGGCGGACTCCCGCCCGGCTACAACGACACTCTGGAGCAATTTCAGGAAATTCTCACGCAGATGAATCTAACGTATGTCGATCTATTACTGATTCACTGGCCCGGACCGCTGCCGTTGAAATCAAGCGACCCCAAATGCAAACTCATTTCCGGGTCGGATAAAGAGTGCCGGCAATCGTCGTGGCTCGCCTTGGAGAAGATTTTCAAGTCGGGTGGCGCAAAAGCGATCGGCGTGTCGAATTTCGAACAGAATCACATTCAGGATATTCTAGATCTTAAGAGTCTGGTGCCGTCTGTCAATCAAATCGAGTATCATCCCTATTGGCACGAGGACGGGCTTGTCGAATTCTGTCAGAATCATTCGATTGCCGTGAATTCGTACGCGCCGCTGGGCACTCCCGATTGGGGTCCCGATCATCGTGATTGGAATTCGACTATTTTGGATTTGCCTGTCGTCAAGGAGATTGCTAAGGCGCACTCGAAGTCGCCGGCTCAGATTCTACTGCGTTGGGCGTGGCAGAAGAACATTTTGCTCAATCCGAGAACGTGGAATGACGATCACATGGCAGAAAATCTCAACATATTCGATTTTGAATTGAGCGATGACGAGTGGAAGCAAATCGCTTCGGTTCCGAAGCCGGCGACTCCAAAAGTGTGTCCCGATCCGCATTTGATCAAGTGAGGAACTGATAGCGAGTTTGTCTGCTGCTTGCATGCTGTCTATTTTTGTCTGTATGGCGCTAGAACAGTGTCAAAAATAATAAACCATACGAATGAATGAATGAATGAATGAATGAATGAATGAATGAATGAATGAATGAATGAATCATTGCTATGAAATCATTGCTATGAAATCATAGCTATAAAATCATAGCTATGTTTTCATTGCTATGAAATCATAGCTATGATTTCATAGCTATGTTTTCATAGCTATGTTTTCATAGCTATGTTTAGTGAGTGGACAGAACGTTTCGCGTGCGCTATGCAGATGGATTCTGAGAGTTGGGCGAAGCGAAGTCGACCGCTCGCCCAACAGCGTTCATCCGCTCGTAAGGTAAAAAATCATAAATGGAGTTTGTCAAGTCAATGAATAATTAAATAATTAGTTAAAAACTCCTTCAAACTCATTTATTTCTCATAGTGCAACTCGACAACAAGAACTCAACTCACCACAACGCAAAGAGTACTTTCAGAACTGGTTCAAAGGTTTCAGGCGAATTGGCTTCAGATCTCTTCGCCTGGAGCTCCGCTGGTGAAAGGATAAAGGGATTCAACGTCAATCGACGTTTGCTATGTTTGAAGATAATTCAGGTAGGCCAAACGGTCAGCGTTTACTTTTTATTCATTTTTTTAACAATTAGGGTGAAAAGGTTACAAGAAAAGCATGCAGGAATGGTAAGAAGGACAATTTCCGGCACCTTGACAGGTACGTAAAACATATGGTTGTGTCCTAAGTACCGTGCCATGCACTGCAGTAGGTCATGGGGTCCTGAGCAAGACGTCGTGATGAAAAACTGCTCGTCGGTGCTGAGCAAGACCTCGTAATGAAAAACTGCTCGTTGGTGTCCTGGGCATGACCCTGTCCAAAAACTGCCCGCGCATGAAACCGAAACACTCTGCAATTTTTTTATTTTATTAAATAAAGCACTTTTCCCCTCCCTTACAAAGTGGAGCAGTTTTTGATCACGGGGTCTTTCACAGGACCCCGACAACATAGCTATGTTTTCATAGCTATGTTTTCATAGCTATGTTTTCATAGCTATGTTTTCATAGCTATGTTTTCATAGCTATGTTTTCATAGCTATGTTTTCATAGCAATGAAAACATAGCTATGATTTCATAGCTATGATTTCATAGCAATGATTTCATAGCAATGATTCATTCATTCATTCATTCATTCATTCATTTATTCGTATGGTTTATTATTTTTGACACTGTTCTAGCGCCATATGTCTGTACTGTGTAAACATGCGTTGCCCCCCAAAGGAGGTCCCTCTCTCTCAAACATGGACGGGGACACAGATCTCGACTTCATATCTGCTCACCTCGGAGTGGTTCTGGTTCGTTTCGTTCTTTATCCTCTCGAAAAGCTCTTGCAAAGCCTGACGATCCTCTGTAGCGCACTTCACTTCCACATTCCACAATCCACATGCATTCTCTGCGTACAATTTCCAGAAACGCTGCACCCTACCGTCATCTATTTGCCTCTAGTCAGCCTGCCACTGCAGGAAAAATGATCGGGGAAGAAACGGGAACGATTGATTGCGGACAATGGAATTGCAGCAAGAAGGCCGAGCTCCAATTGACGAGAGACACTATAAGAGTACATAAATCAACCGGAAAATATATGTGCTCCGCGTGTGAAGCGTCTGGTACAGCAGCAAATCCTTCTTTCCCTTAGCTGTAATAGTGATGCTCACGTGCTGTACTAACATTAGGAAATTGGGAAGAACTATTAGAGAAGACGTCTTCCCTGCATGTACCTGTTATACAAAGCACATGGTCGTCTGCTAAATCGATTTCCCTGAGCAATCAGGCGGCTGTAAAAAAGCTTAGGAAAAATTGTGTCATAGAGGTAAGCAAGAATTGCAATCTGAAGCCTGCAGTTAATCTTCCCTAGCTCCTGAGTGAAGAAAGTTTGGCCAAGTATGAGATTCGCTTGGCTTCAGTTAAGGTATGACGCATACAAAGTAGGCAACCACACTCTACTGAATAATGGTAATTCTAAAGGGGCGAGACTGGTTGGCTATGCCTTGGCATTCCACTGATGGAAAATCGATTGAAAAGCTCCTACTTCAGTGCAAAACCGCATCATCTTCATTTCCCAAGTGAAATTTATTAGGCAGGTATAGAATTTTTCGAACGATGTGGTCTTATGTAGCTTGAGTGAACGAGTGAAGCCGTTTGGATGGCACACAGTGCAAGATTCGGATAAAACAGTGAGACGCTAGAGCCATATGGGGGTATAGACAATAGATGTTTCCATTCCAGATCATTATCACTGCATCTGAAATCGATGCTGTAGCCGTGCATGAGTCCACTGGCTTACCGGCCATGTGCCTCTCTCCTCGACTAGCGCAGTCTCCTCTTGACTATCTTAGCAAGTCGAAAAAGCTCGTTTTGTGGCTTGATGGAAAATCGCGAAGCAAATTGGATCGTATCTTAGATTTGGAGTCAATCGACGTGCGCTTAGTGAGGCGAGTAGCCGCTACGCTTCCTTTTCTTTCTGCGATTTCCCATACCTAGATCGAACACTGAAGCACCTCTAGAAGCTCTAAATAAAGTTTGAGTTGTGCGCAGCCCTGACGGCAAAACTATATATGTTCTTTCAAGGGTAGAGATTTGAATGATATAATCAATAGCGCTTCGTCTGCACGCCACGAAAAGATTCTCGACTTTCGTCAAGTAGGCATAATTGATTAATTAAAAATGCGAAGTGATTCGAATCGCGTCTAAGCTACGAGATGCTGTATACCACGAAATTGCGCACCCCGACCAAGTGGCCGGAATTCCATGGCAACGATTTCCGTCTCTGACAAAAATTCTCAAAGGTCATCGACGCGGCGAGCTGACCGTTTTCACGGGACCTACCGGTTCAGGGAAGACCACGTTCATGAGCGAATATTCTCTTGACCTTTGCACGCAAGGAGTAGGAAACTCGTAGAGGTGTATACCTTCTCTGATAATTTAATCTCAGGTGAAAACCTTGTGGGGATCGTTCGAAGTGCGCAATACGCGATTAATAAAAATGATGATCAGCCAGTTTTCCGGGTATATTGACGCAACTCTTATCCTGAATTTGACCATGTATGACGACTCTTAGGCTGAACTTGGAAAAGAATGCAAAGGCGTTCAATTATTGGGCAGATAGATTTGAAAAATTGGGGCTCTATTTCATGAGCTTTCACGGAGCGCAGACGATTTATGACGTCATCAATGTGAGTACACTGAAAAAGTATGATAAATAAATAAGGGAATAATATTTCTTAGACAATGAGCCACGCGGCTGACGTGTTTGATATCCAACACGTTGTGATTGACAATCTTCAGTTCATGATGAGTACTGATTTGAGGTCAGTTAATTGAATAGCTAATAATAAGAGGATATTGATTTGCTTTTTAGGCACGATCGGTTTCATTTTCAGGATGTCACTATAGCTGAATTTCGAAAATTCGCCACGCTAAAAAACGTTCACGTGACGCTTGTGATACATCCGAGAAAAGTAGAGGAAATTCACCTAAGCGTAAGCATCCCCTCTTCATCTCTATTTCTAATGTAGGAAAATGACGACGTTGATTTGAGACTGGCGTCTATATTTGGATCAGCTAAAGCAACTCAGGAAGCCGATAACGTCCTCATACTCCAAGCGCCAAAATTATCCACTGGAACAAAGCAGATCCAGGTATGAAGCGGAGAAATCATGGACTAAAAATTAATACTAGGTGATGGCACTGTCTAGGTGATGAAGAATCGATTCAGTGGTACTCTAGGGAAAATGGGACTTCAATTCAATCCGGACTCTCTGTCGATGTGCGGCTATACGGCGAGAGAGATTGAGAGTGAGCCCCCTATTCCGGCGAAGAAGAAAATTGCTACTGGAAAGAAGACTGCGGGAGTTGGCCTATCGAGTTTTGCGACGAGAATGAAGGATTCGGCGGCTGATTCCGCGAAGAGAGTCATCCGTTCTTTGAAATAGTGACTTTAGACCCTTTGAGACTTGAAGTGAACACACTCTAAAATGTATCAGAGTTATTACGCAAACGAACGAAACTTCCACCGGTAAACGTTCAAGAATTGAACGACTGCCGCTCCCCTCCCCCCTTACTTTCCTTGTCTTCTTTCTAATCGCTTCTTGGGTGGGGTCGTTGACGGACTATCTTTCTCTGTAACCAATTAGAACAAAAAAACGCTTACTCATAAAATAATTATTGATTCACCTCCAATGAGAATGACGTTGTTTTGCCATAACGAAGAAGTGCACCGGTAGCAGACGCGCACGAATGTAGCAAAACACGAAACACTGAATTCATCAGAGAACGTCCAATCAACACAGTGGACGACAAAAAGGGTCTATTTGCCAAGCAGAGCGTCGAGTTTGCTTTTGACAGCATCGAGATATTCGTCAGTGAGAAGATAATCCTCTCGCTTCACGCTAAAGAGAGAGAGAACGTCGAAGGAAAATCTTAAAATCAGCGTCTGATTACTTTGCAATGTTGCCCTTAATGCAGAGAGCAAGATCCTTCGTTCGTTGCCCGTCATCAACAGCATCAACGCAAGCTTGTTCAAGCGTATGGCAAAACCTGCCAAAGAGAGTCCAAAAATCCTAAAAAATTGAACTATGACTAGACTCACTTTTCCAAATCGGTATTATTATCCAGCTTGGCGCGGTGCAGGAGACCGCGAGTCCAAGCAAAAATGCTTGCCACCGGATTGGTACTTGTCTCGTTGCCCTGAAAGATAATAGAATAGGTGTGACGGGAGGTATAGCGACTAATCAACCTTCTGATGTTCCCTGTAGTGTCTGGTCACGGTGCCGTGAGCGGCTTCCGCTTCCACGGCATTGCCAGGGCACATTAAAACGCTTGTCATCATTCCAAGGGACCCATAACCTCAAAGAAACGAATTCCCTTACTCGCGGATAAATCACACGTATACCAAATTTTTACCTTGGGCCAACATGTCGGACTGGACGTCGCCGTCGTAGTTCTTTGCAGCCCATACAAAACCGCCGTCGGATTTGAGCACTTGTGCTACCTAGTTTATGATAGTAAACGTTGATTCAATCGCCCACTTGTATATAACTATGTACCAAATCGTCAATGAGCCTATGCTCATACCATATGTTATTCTTGTCAAATTCGGCCTTGTATTCCCTAAGAACGACACCGTTTGGTAGAAGACATACGTGACGTGATGGCTCACTTGTCAAAGATGTCCTGGAAGATGTCCTTGAATCGGCCATCATATCTCTTCAGGATGGTGTTCTTCGTGCTCAAGTAGAGAGGCATTTTCTTCATGAGCGCATACTGAAAGCAACTGTGGGCAAATCCCGTGATCGACTAAACAAAGAAATCGATTTCCACGAAACAAGGAATCATAAACAAATCGCTGACTTTATCCAGATTGAACATGCCGAGAGCAACGCCGCCACCGTCCTCAAAGTTGTGAATGACCCACGACTGAACGTTGCCTCCACTTTCCGGAGTATAGCTGATTTCAACTTTGCCTGGGCCCGGCACAACAAAATCGGTAGCCTTGTACTATAAAAAGACCCAATGAAAACATACACATATACGTATACGTATGTGTCCCCTACCTGATCTCCCATAGCATGTCTGCCTATTGAAATTGGCTTCGTCCATCCAGGGATGAGTCGAGGAAGGGTCTTGCATAGGATTGGCTCGCGAAACACCGTGCCGCCGAGGATGTTTCGAATCGTTCCGTTGGGACTTCTCCACATCTGCTTCAATTTGAATTCTTGAGATTAGATGGAGCATATTTTATTCATTTTCTTTTTCTCGGCGAGCTTTCAACGGTTTCATACCTTCGACTCTGGCCTCGTCAGGTGTAATGGTAGCGCATTTGATTCCAACTTTGTACTGCTTGATAGCGTTCGCAGCGTCGATGGTCACTTGATCGTCAGTGGCATCGCGATGAGGCAAGCCCAAGTCAAAATACTTGGTCTCCACATCAAGATAAGGAAAAATCAGCTAAAAATAATTTCCGACGTCATCTCATAGAATTAAAAATTCGATGTTTAGTGGGCGTTTTTCCCTTACTTGATCCTTGATCTTTTGCCATATGATGCGCGTCATTTCGTCGCCGTCCAAATCGACGACGGGATTGGCGACCTTGATTCGGGACTGCCCGTTCGAGACTAAAAACGGCAACGCTCGCTCATTGGTCGATTCGTTCGCGCTCTGGCGGCGGAGACTCACAGCGGCGTTGGGCCACGTGGCTCGAAGCTAGCGCTTTGAGACCGTACGAGCTTCTGCGAGAGAGACCGTTAGCCGAGTAGGAGCGCGAGATCTTTCTGTACCGTGCAAAAGACGTGCGAAAAGGATTTAGAGCCATGTTGACCTTTCGTACGAGGAGAGAAGGAGCGCGTTAACACCACGACTTAAGCACGTGACTTGTGGTTTGAGACGTGGCCGGAGCTGGGGACACGGCGTCGGTCTAGGATGGCGTTTCCCGCGTAAAGTTGCAGCAGACGAATAGCAGTCAGGTATAGAACACGTGAAAAGGCGGGAAATGTAGCCAATAGTATCACGTGGCTCGTTCCTTGGTCTACAAGCCTTTGGCTTATTACCCAATACCTTTTTACTAGCGTAGCTAACCTTATGTTAGTAAGCTGTAGACTGATGGACTTTGTTTTCTGCAGGGTCTCCTTTGGGGTTCGCACGTGACTCGTAACCATGCAAAGCGTGATTCGCCTTTCGCGCTCCTTCTCCCGTCCATTTTACCGTCCCTTCTGCAACAAGCAGTCGCCGACGGGAACACCGTACGACAAAATAACGATCGGCATTCCAAAAGAAATTTTTCCACGTGAACGTCGCGTCGCCCAATCACCGCAGTCCGTCGCTCAGCTGACCAAGCAGGGCTTCACCGTATTGGTCGAAGAAAACGCGGGCGCGGGCGCAAATTTCACCAACGCCCAATACGCGGCGGCGGGTGCGATAACACGCGCCGTAGAGGAAGTCTACGGCGCCGACATCGTTCTCAAAGTCCGCGCCCCCGCCGAACATCCCGCACTAAAAACCCACGAAGTAGATCTTCTAAAGAAAGGGGCGACGCTCATTAGCTTCGTCTACCCGGCCCAAAATGAGGATCTTCTCAATCGCATGTCCCAAAGGGGGCTCACCGTCTTCGCCATGGACTGCGTGCCGCGAATAACGCGCGCGCAGGGCTTCGACGCCCTTAGCTCCATGGCGAACATTGCCGGTTACAAAGCGGTCGTCGAAGCCGCAAATATATACGGGGGTTTCTTTACGGGGCAAATTACGGCGGCGGGAAAAGTTCCGCCGGCGAAAGTCTTAGTCATTGGAGGAGGCGTTGCCGGGTTATCGGCTATTGGAACGGCGCGAAGTATGGGAGCTATCGTACGGGGTTTCGATACGAGAGCGGCAGTCAAAGAGCAAGTCCAGTCGCTCGGCGCCGAGTTTCTTGAGGTGAACGTGAAGGAAAGTGGCGAGGGGACAGGCGGCTATGCCAAGGTGATGTCCAAGGAATTCATCGAAGCCGAAATGGCTCTCTTCGCGAAACAGTGCAAGGAAATCGATATATTGATTTCCACGGCGCTGATACCCGGAAAACCGGCGCCGAAATTGATATCGCAAGAGATGGTCGAGTCGATGAAGGAGGGTTCGGTGATCGTCGACTTGGCGGCGGAGGCGGGCGGCAACGTCGCCGTGACGCGCCCCGGTGAGATTCACGTTCACAAGGGAGTCACTTGCATCGGCTACACGGACTTGCCGTCGCGTCTCTCGACGCAATCGAGCACGCTCTACGCGAACAACGTCGCGAAGTTTCTCACGTCGATCAGCACGTCGAAGGGACACTATGACATCAGCATGGAAGACGAAGTCGTTCGCGGGGCCATCGTGCTGAAAGACGGCACCGTCACGTGGCCGCCGCCGCAAAGTGCGGCACCGCCACCGCCTCCCGCACCCGCCGCTTCAACCTCGGTTGCCAAAGAAATCGAACCACCTAACCCGTATATGGAAACGCTGAAAACGTCGACCGGAATCACGACTGGCTTACTGGGTCTTCTCGCTCTCGGCGCCGCGCAACCCGACGCCTCGTTCGCGACTATGATGACCGTCTTTGGTCTATCTGGCATCTGCGGCTACAAAGTCGTCTGGGGCGTCACGCCGTCGCTCCACTCGCCTCTCATGTCCGTCACCAACGCCATATCTGGGATGACGGCGGTCGGCGGTCTCGCTCTCGCCGGCGGCGCGTTTCTACCGACGAACGCGACGACCGGTTTGTCGGCGGCGGCAATATTTCTCTCGTCGATTAACATCGCCGGCGGTTTTCTCATCACGAAGCGCATGCTCGACATGTTTCGTCGTCCCGGCGATCCCCCAGAGTACAATTATCTGTACGCGATACCGGCGCTTGGGTTCATGGGCGCCTATTTGGGAGCGACGTACGCCGGAGGCGTATCCAATCTACATCAGATGGCCTATCTCGCTTCGGCTATATGCTGCATCTCGTCCATCGGCGGACTTTCAACACAGAAAAGCGCGCGCTTGGGAAACGCTATTGGTATGGTAGGCGTGTCTACCGGTATCATGGCAACGCTCGACGCCATGCGTTTTTCGCCGGAAGTTCTCGCGCAAGTCGGCGGATTGATGGGCGTCGGCGGTCTGATCGGCGCCGTCATTGCCAAACGAATCGCCGTCTCCGATTTGCCGCAGCTCGTCGCCTTGTTCCACAGTTTCGTCGGCATGGCAGCCGTTCTGACGTCCGGAGCATTCTATCTCGACGATTTCGCTCATCTCGATCAGGAAGTCGTTCACAAGGTCGCCATCTATCTCGGCACGCTCATCGGCGGCGTCACCTTCACGGGATCCCTCATCGCCTACGGAAAATTGCAGGGTCTTCTCGCTTCGCGCGCACTCTCGTTGCCCGGCAAAAATGCTCTCAATCTCGCCATGGCAACGTCGTGCGTGGGCGCCTTCGGATACTACATGAATACGAACGACATGACGTCGGGGATCGCTTGTCTCAGCGGCACGACGGGGATTTCCTTTCTCCTCGGACTCCATCTCACCGCCTCCATAGGCGGCGCTGACATGCCCGTCGTTATTACCGTGCTAAACAGCTACAGCGGCTGGGCGCTCTGCGCCGAAGGCTTCATGCTTGGGAATCAACTTCTCACCACGGTCGGCGCTCTGATCGGCTCCTCTGGAGCGATTTTGTCCTATATCATGTGCAAGGCGATGAATCGATCGCTCCTCTCCGTCATCTTCGGCGGCTACGGCACAAAATCGACTGGAACCGGAAAGCCGCTCGCCGTCACGGGAAGTCACACAGAAACGAACGTCGACTCCGTTTCCGATTGGGTCGGCGATGCGAAGCGAGTGATGATCGTTCCCGGATACGGTGCCGCCGTTGCCAAGGCGCAATACGCCATGGCCGACATGGCGAAAACGTTGACGGATAACGGCGTTCAAATTCAATTCGGAATTCATCCCGTTGCCGGTCGAATGCCCGGACAGTTGAACGTGTTGCTCGCCGAAGCCGGTGTCCCCTACGACATCGTCTATGAAATGGATGAAATCAACGATGCCTTTGCCGACGTCGATGTCACGCTCTGCGTCGGCGCGAACGATATCATCAATTCGGCGGCGCTGGAGGATCCCAATTCGATTATAGCCGGTATGCCCGTTTTGGAGGTGTGGAGGTCGAAGCAGGTCGTCATATTGAAGCGGACGCTCGGCGTCGGCTATGCCGACGTCGACAATCCCGTGTTCTATAAGCCGAACACGGCGATGCTTCTCGGCGACGCGAAGTCAAGTTGCGACTCGCTCAAGACGAAAGTGAGTGAACATTTTGCCAAGTGACGATGTGACGAATTGAATGTCTTTCTTTTGTGTCTTGATTCTTTTGCATGTCGTCTTTCCTTTCCGTGTGCGTACTTGATATGATTGTGCCAGAGGGAGATTCTGTCCTCATACTCATAGTGTACCTAACCCATCTTATCCCTACGTAGTCCCTCTCCTCTCCTCTCCTCTCCTCTCTCTCAACCTATCTAGAGTTCTGCTTCGATTGGGTTGGGTTGGGTTGGGGAACGGGTTATGGAATTTTACAAAGGGCCGTTTGTGCTCTGTGTAGATTTTCGTACCTCCTGTGCTCGGTGTCAAAAAAAACAGACCAACCTTAGAAGCGGTGCAATCCACGTCTCGCTGCAGTCGCTACTTCATCGTTGGCATGACAGTAGCTGCTTTTGTGGAGGTGGCGTCTTCTGATCGCCACAACTGCGTGATTGTCTTCGTCTGCGTGTAGAATTGGACGCCCTGTAGAAAAAACATTTAGATTTTCACGAAAAAGGACAGGCAAGAGTCGACCAGGTACCTGTTTTCCATAAAAATTCGTATCTCCGCGAAATGATCCTCGGGAGCCCGTGAAAGAGAACATGGGAAGTGGCACGGGAATAGGCACATTGACACCGATCTACACCACTGTTTATCTGCACGGATCGATGCCGTTTTTTTTCTTACTTGGCCAACGTCAATGTCATTTTGGAATTTTCGAGCTGTGGCTCCGGAAGTGGTAAAGATTGCCGTGCCATTTCCATACGGATTTTTGTTGATGATGTCGACAGCCTTAGAGAAACATAAAAAGTCTTTATAACAGTTTATATAAATCCCTGTGACCAACCTCTTCAAAAGTGTCAACGTTAAGAGTGACCAGGACGGGGCCAAATATCTCTTCGGTGTAGCATTTCATATTAGGCTACATGCACATACAAAGGCTAATGTTTCAAATAGCTATAAACATCGGCTGACCTTCACGTTCGTTAAAACGGTGGGCCCAACAAAATTGCCCTTCTCGTACCCGGCTACGACAATATCACGTCCATCCAACTCAATCTGACAAGAGAGATAAGAAAAGAACGCGATTAATAAAGGGTCCCCAAGCTCTTGATGTCTTTACCGATGCCCCTTCGTCGGCGCCGCTCTGGACGAGATCGCACACGCGCTGCTTCGCCTCAGGTGATATCAGAGGACCCAAGTCGGCGCCGGGTTGATCACCGGCGTTCACTTTCAGCTTTTTCGCGCGCTCCAAAAGCTCCGGCATCCACTTTTGTGATTCGCCAACGAAGACGGCTGTCGATAGAGCCATGCAGCGTTGACCGGCTGCACCGAAGGCGGCGCCAACCAACTAAATAGAGAATCATATGAACTTTGTTCCTGAAATTTTAATTAATTAATTAATTAATTAACTAACCTGATTTAATGTGTGTTCCTTGTTTGCGTCTGGCATGATGACTCCGTGATTCTTGGCTCCCTAGAGCCCGTACTCCGGTGAAGTTTCCAGAGAGAAGAGACAATCTTATTTACCATATTCGACTGGACTCTTTTCCCATTTCTTGAACCTCTCTCGTACACGTGTTGGCCCTGCAAGAAACAGCTTCACAAACAATAAAAATGAAATTGAGGGCCTAATCTTTGATTCTTAGAGACTAAATAATAAATTGAGGGCATAATATTTGATTCTTAGAGCCTAAATAATAAATTGAGGGCCTAATCTTTGATTCTTAGAGCCTAAATAATAAATTGAGGGCCTAATCTTTGATTCTTAGAGCCTAAATAATAAATTGAGGGCCTAATCTTTGATTCTCAGAGCCTAAATAACAAATTGAGGGCCTAATCTTTGATTCTTAGGGCCTAAACATAAAATAGGGGCCTAATCATCGATTGTTAGAACCTAAATAATAAATTGAGGGCCTAATCTTTGATTCTTAGGACCAAAATAATAAATTGAGGGCGTAATCTTTGATTCTTAGAGCCTAAGTAATAAATTGAGGGCCTAATCTTTGATTCTTAGAGCCTAAATAATAAATTGAGGGCATAATATTTGATTCTTAGAGCCTAAATATAAATTGGGGGCCTAATCTTTGATTCTTAGAGCCTAAGTAATAAATTGAGGGCCTAATCTTTGATTCTTAGAGCCTAAATAATAAATTGAGGGCATAATATTTGATTCTTAGAGCCTAAATATAAATTGGGGGCCTAATCTTTGATTCTTAGAGCCTAAATAATAAATTGAGGGCCTAATCTTTGATTCTTAGAGCCTAAATAATAAATTGAGGGCCTAATCTTTCATTCTTAGGACCTAAATGATAAATTGAGGGCCTAATCTTTGATTCTTAGCACCTAAATAATAAATTGAGAGCCTAATCTTTGATTCTTAGAGCCTAAGTAATAAATTGAGGGCCTAATCTTTGATTCTGAGAGCCTAAATAATAAATTGAGGGCCTAATCTTTGATTATTAGAGCCTAAATAATAAATTGAGGGCCTAATCCTTGATTCTTAGAGCCTAAATAACAAATTGAGAGCCTAATCTTTGATTCTCAGAGCCTAAATAATAAATTGAGGGCCTAATCTTTGATTCTCAGAGCCTAAATAATAAATTGAGGGCCTAATCTTTGATTCTCAGAGCCTAAATAATAAATTGAGAACCTAATCTTTGATTCTAAGCGCCTAAATAACAAATTGAGGGCCTAATCTTTGATTCTTAGGGCCTAAACATAAAATAGGGGCCTAATCATTGATTGTTAGAGCCTAAATAATAAATTGAGGGCCTAATCTTTGATTCTTAGGACCAAAATAATAAATTGAGGGCCTAGTCTTTGATTCTTAGAGCCTAAATAATAAATTGAGAGACTAATCTTTCATTCTTAGAGCCTAAATAATAAATTGAGGGCCTAATCTTTGATTCTTAGAGCCTAAATAATAAATTGAGGGCATAATCTTTGATTCTTAGAGCCTAAATAATAAATTGAGGGCCTAATCCTTGATTCTCAGAGCCTAAATAATAAATTGAGCGCCTAATCCTTGATTCTTAGAGCCTAAATAATAAATTGAGGGCCTAATCTTTGATTCTAAGAGCTTAAATAATAAATTGAGGGCCTAATCTTTGATTCTTATGACCTAAATAATAAATTGAGGGCCTAATCTTTGATTCTTAGAGCCTAAATAATAAATTGAGGGACTAATCTTTGATTCTTAGAGCCTAAATAATAAATTGAGGGCCTAATCTTTGATTCTCAGAGCCTAAATAACAAATTGAAAGCCTAATCTTTGATTCTTAGGGCCTAAACATAAAATAGGGGCCTAATCATCGATTGTTACAGCCTAAATAATAAATTGAGGGCCTAATCTTTGATTCTTAGAGCCTAAATAATAAATTGAGGGCATAATATTTGATTCTTAAAGCCTAAATAATAAATTGAGGGCCTAATCTTTGATTCTTAGAGCCTAAATAATAAATTGAGGGCCTAATCTTTGATTCTTAGAGCCTAAATAATAAATTGAGGGCCTAATCTTTGATTCTTAGAGCCTAAATAATAAATTGAGGGCATAATATTTGATTCTTAGAGCCTAAATATAAATTGGGGGCCTAATCTTTGATTCTTAGAGCCTAAATAATAAATTGAGGGCCTAATCTTTGATTCTTAGAGCCTAAATAATAAATTGAGGGCCTAATCTTTGATTCTTAGGACCTAAATGATAAATTGAGGGCCTAATCTTTGATTCTTAGCACCTAAATAATAAATTGAGAGCTTAATCTTTGATTCTTAGAGCCTAAGTAATAAATTGAGGACCTAATCTTTGATTCTTAGAGCCTAAATAATAAATTGAGGGCATAATCTTTGATTATTAGAGCCTAAATAATAAATTGAGGGCCTAATCTTTGATTCTTAGAGGCTAAATAATAAATTGAGGGCCTAACCTTTGATTCTTAGAGCCTAAATAATAAATTGAGGGCTTAATCTTTGATTCTCAGATCCTAAATAATAAATTGAGGGCATAATCTTTGATTCTTAGAGCCAAAATAATAAATTGAGGGCCTAATCTTTGATTCTTAGAGCCTAAATAATAAATTGAGGGCCTAATCTTTGATTCTTATGACCTAAATAATAGATTGAGGGCCTAATCTTTGATTCTTAGAGCCTAAATAATAAATTGTGGGCCTAATCTTTGATTCTTAGAGCCTAAATAATAAATTGAGGGCCTAATCTTTGATTCTAAGAGCTTAAATAATAAATTGAGGGCCTAATCTTTGATTCTTAGAGCCTAAATAATGAATTGAGAGACTAATCTTTGATTCTCAGAGCCTAAATAATAAATTGAGGGCCTAATCTTTGATTCTAAGAGCCTAAATAATAAATTGAGGGCCTAATCTTTGATTCTAAGAGCCTAAATATAAATTGGGAGCCTAATCTTTGATTCTTAGAGCCTAAATAATAAATTGAGAGCCTAATCTTTGATTCTTAGAGCCTAAGTAATAAATTGAGGGCTTAATCTTTGATTCTTAGAGCCTAAATAATAAATTGAGGGCATAATCTTTGATTCTCAGAGCCTAAATAATAAATTGAGGGCCTAATCTTTGATTCTCAGAGCCTAAATAATAAATTGAGGGCCTAATCTTTGATTCTCAGAGCCTAAATAATAAATTGAGGGCCTAATCTTTGATTCTAAGCGCCTAAATAACAAATTGAGGGCCTAATCTTTGATTCTAAGCGCCTAAATAACAAATTGAGGGCCTAATCTTTGATTCTTAGGGCCTAAACATAAAATAGGGGCCTAATCATTGATTGTTAGAGCCTAAATAATAAATTGAGGGCCTAATCTTTGATTCTTAGGACCAAAATAATAAATTGAGGGCCTAGTCTTTGATTCTTAGAGCCTAAATAATAAATTGAGAGACTAATCTTTCATTCTTAGAGCCTAAATAATAAATTGAGGGCCTAATCTTTGATTCTCAGATCCTAAATAATAAATTGAGGGCCTAACCTTTGATTCTTAGAGCCTAAATAATAAATTGAGGGCTTAATCTTTGATTCTCAGATCCTAAATAATAAATTGAGGGCATAATCTTTGATTCTTAGAGCCTAAATAATAAATTGAGGGCCTAATCTTTGATTATTAGAGCCTAAATAATAAATTGAGGGCCTAATCTTTGATTCTTAGAGGCTAAATAATAAATTGAGGGCCTAACCTTTGATTCTTAGAGCCTAAATAATAAATTGAGGGCTTAATCTTTGATTCTCAGATCCTAAATAATAAATTGAGGGCATAATCTTTGATTCTTAGAGCCTAAATAATAAATTGAGGGCCTAATCTTTGATTCTTAGAGCCTAAATAATAAATTGAGGGCCTAATCTTTGATTCTTATGACCTAAATAATAGATTGAGGGCCTAATCTTTGATTCTTAGAGCCTAAATAATAAATTGTGGGCCTAATCTTTGATTCTTAGAGCCTAAATAATAAATTGAGGGCCTAATCTTTGATTCTAAGAGCTTAAATAATAAATTGAGGGCCTAATCTTTGATTCTTAGAGCCTAAATAATGAATTGAGAGACTAATCTTTGATTCTCAGAGCCTAAATAATAAATTGAGGGCCTAATCTTTGATTCTAAGAGCCTAAATAAGAAATTGAGGGCCTAATCTTTGATTCTAAGAGCCTAAATATAAATTGGTTGCCTAATCTTTGATTCTTAGAGCCTAAATAATAAATTGAGAGCCTAATCTTTGTGTCTTAGAGCCTAAGTAATAAATTGAGGGCTTAATCTTTGATTCTTAGAGCCTAAATAATAAATTGAGGGCAGAATCTTTGATTCTTAGAGCCTAAATAATAAATTGAGGGCCTAATCTTTGATTCTTAGAGCCTAAATAATAAATTGAGGGCCTAATCTTTGATTCTTAGAGCCTAAATAACAAATTGAGGGCCTAATCTTTGATTCTTAGAGCCTAAATATAAATTGGGGGCCTAATCTTTGATTCTTAGAGCCTAAACATAAAATAGGGGCCTAATCATCGATTGTTAGAGCCTAAATAATAAATTGAGGGCCTAATCTTTGATTCTTAGAGCCTAAGTAATAAATTGAGGACCTAATCTTTGATTCTTAGAGCCTAAATAATAAATTGAGGGCATAATATTTGATTCTTAGAGCCTAAATATAAATTGGGGGCCTAATCTTTGATTCTTAGAGCCTAAACATAAAATAGGGGCCTAATCATTGATTGTTAGAGCCTAAATAATAAATTGAGGGCATAATCTTTGATTCTCAGAGCCTAAATAATAAATTGAGGGCATAATCTTTGATTCTTAGGACCTAAATATAAAATAGGGGCCTAAACATTCATTCTTAGAGCCTAAATAATAAATTGAGGGCCTAATCTTTGATTCTAAGAGCCTAAATAATAAATAGAGGGCCTAATCTTTGATTCTTAGAGCCTAAATAATAAACAGAGGGCCTAATCTTTGATTCTAAGAGCCTAAATAATAAATTGAGGGCCTAATCTTTGATTCTTAGGACCTAAATAATAAATTGAGGGCCTCATCTTTGATTCTCAGAGCCTAAATAATAAATTGAGGGCCTAAACTTTGATTCTAAGAGCCTAAATAATAAATTGAGGGCCTAATCCTTGATTCTTAGGACCTAAATAATAAATTGAGGGCCTAATCTTTGATTCTTAGAGCCTAAATAATAAATTGAGGGCCTAATCTTTGATTCTAAGAGCCTAAATAATAAATTGAGGGCCTAATCCTTGATTCTTAGGACCTAAATAATAAATTGAGGGCCTAACCTTTGATTCTTAGAGCCTAAATAATAAATTGAGGGCATGATCTTTGATTCTAAGAGCCTAAATAACAAATTGAGGGCCTAATCTTTGATTCTCAGAGCCTAAATAATAAATTGAGGGCCTAATCTTTGATTCTTAGAGCCTAAATAATAAATTGAGGGCATGATCTTTGATTCTTAGAGCCTAAATATAAATTGGGGGCCTAATCTTTGATTCTTAGAGCCTAAATAATAAATTGAGAGCCTAATCTTTGATTCTTAGAGCCTAAGTAATAAATTGAGGGCTTAATCTTTGATTCTTAGAGCCTAAATAATAAATTGAGGGCCTAATCTTTGATTCTTAGAGCCTAAATAATAAATTGAGGGCCTAATCTTTGATTCTGAGAGCCTAAATAATAAATTGAGGGCCTAATCTTTGATTCTTAGAGCCTAAATAACAAATTGAGGGCCTAATCTTTGATTCTAAGAGCCTAAATAATAAATTGAGGGCCTAATCTTTGATTCTCAGAGCCTAAATAATAAATTGAGGGCCTAATCTTTGATTCTCAGAGCCTAAATAATAAATTGAGGGCCTAATCTTTGATTCTAAGCGCCTAAATAACAAATTGAGGGCCTAATCTTTGATTCTTAGGGCCTAAACATAAAATAGGGGCCTAATCATTGATTCTTAGAGCCTAAATAATAAATTGAGAGACTAATCTTTCATTCTTAGAGCCTAAATAATAAATTGAGGGCCTAATCTTTGATTCTCAGAGCCTAAATAATAAATTGAGGGCATAATCTTTGATTCTTAGAGCCTAAATAATAAATTGAGGGCCTAATCCTTGATTCTCAGAGCATAAATAATAAATTGAGGGCCTAATCTTTGATTCTTAGAGCCTAAATAATAAATTGAGGGCCTAATCTTTGATTGTTAGAGCCTAAACATAAAATAAGGGCCTAATCATTGATTCTTAGAGCCTAAATAATAAATTGAGGGCCTAATCTTTGATTCTCAGAGCCTAAATAATAAATTGAGGGCCTAATCTTTGATTCTTAGGACCTAAATAATAAATTGAGGGCCTAATCCTTGATTCTTAGAGCCTAAATAAAACATTGAGGGCCTAATCTTTGATTCTCAGAGCCTAAATAATAAATTGAGGGCCTAATCTTTGATTCTCAGAGCCTAAATAATAAATTGAGGGCCTAATCTTTGATTCTCAGAGCCTAAATAATAAATTGAGGGCCTAATCTTTGATTCTAAGCGCCTAAATAACAAATTGAGGGCCTAATCTTTGATTCTTAGGGCCTAAACATAAAATAGGGGCCTAATCATCGATTGTTAGAGCCTAAATAATAAATTGAGGGCCTAATCTTTGATTCTTAGAGCCTAAGTAATAAATTGAGGGCCTAATCTTTGATTCTTAGAGCCTAAATAATAAATTGAGGGCATAATATTTGATTCTTAGAGCCTAAATATAAATTGGGGGCCTAATCTTTGATTCTTAGAGCCTAAGTAATAAATTGGGGGCCTAATCTTTGATTCTTAGAGCCTAAATAATAAATTGAGGGCATAATATTTGATTCTTAGAGCCTAAATATAAATTGGGGGCCTAATCTTTGATTCTTAGAGCCTAAATAATAAATTGAGGGCCTAATCTTTGATTCTTAGAGCCTAAATAATAAATTGAGGGCCTAATCTTTGATTCTTAGGACCTAAATGATAAATTGAGGGCCTAATCTTTGATTCTTAGCACCTAAATAATAAATTGAGAGCCTAATCTTTGATTCTTAGAGCCTAAGTAATAAATTGAGGGCCTAATCTTTGATTCTTAGAGCGTAAATAATAAATTGAGGGCCTAATCTTTGATTCTTAGAGCTTAAATAATAAATTGAGGGCCTAACCTTTGATTCTTAGAGCCTAAATAATAAATTGAGGGCTTAATCTTTGATTCTCAGATCCTAAATAATAAATTGAGGGCATAATCTTTGATTCTTAGAGCCTAAATAATAAATTGTGGGCCTAATCTTTGATTCTTAGAGCCTAAATAACAAATTGAGGGCCTAATCTTTGATTCTAAGAGCTTAAATAATAAATTGAGGGCCTAATCTTTGATTCTTAGAGCCTAAATAATGAATTGAAAGCCTAATCTTTGATTCTTAGAGCCTAAATAATAAATTGAGGGCCTAATCTTTGATTCTTAGGACCTAAATATAAAATAGGGGCCTAAACATTCATTCTTAGAGCCTAAATAATAAATTGAGGGCCTAATCTTTGATTCTTAGAGCCTAAATAATAAATTGAGGGCCTAATCTTTGATTCTAAGAGCCTAAATAATAAATTGAGGGCCTAATCCTTGATTCTTAGGACCTAAATAATAAATTGAGGGCCTAATCTTTGATTCTTAGAGCCTAAATAATAAATTGAGGGCATAATATTTGATTCTGAGAGCCTAAATAATAAATTGAGGGCCTAATCTTTGATTCTTAGAGCCTAAATAATAAATTGAGGGCCTAATCTTTGATTATTAGAGCCTAAATAATAAATTGAGGGCCTAATCTTTGATTCTTAGAGGCTAAATAATAAATTGAGGGCCTAATCTTTGATTCTTAGAGCCTAAATAATAAATTGAGGGCTTAATCTTTGATTCTCAGATCCTAAATAATAAATTGAGGGCCTAATCTTTGATTCTTAGAGCCTAAATAATAAATTGAGGGCCTAATCTTTGATTCTAAGAGCTTAAATAATAAATTGAAAGCCTAATCTTTGATTCTTAGAGCCTAAATAATGAATTGAAAGCCTAATCTTTGATTCTTAGAGCCTAAATAATAAATTGAGGGCCTAATCTTTGATTCTTAGGACCTAAATATAAAATAGGGGCCTAAACATTCATTCTTAGAGCCTAAATAATAAATTGAGGGCCTAATCTTTGATTCTTAGAGCCTAAATAATAAATTGAGGGCCTAATCTTTGATTCTAAGAGCCTAAATAATAAATTGAGGGCAAAAATCCTTGATTCTTAGGACCTAAATAATAAATTGAGGGCCTAATCTTTGATTCTTAGAGCCTAAATAATAAATAGAGGGCCTAATCTTTGATTCTTAGGACCTAAATAATAAATTGAGGGCCTAATCTTTGATTCTTAGAGCCTAAATAATAAATTG
Organism: Oscarella lobularis; assembly: GCF_947507565.1. Classification (NCBI taxonomy): domain Eukaryota; kingdom Metazoa; phylum Porifera; class Homoscleromorpha; order Homosclerophorida; family Oscarellidae; genus Oscarella; species Oscarella lobularis. The sequence continues at coordinate 620,872 of NC_089191.1, read as the reverse complement.
AGGGCAGAATCTTTGATTCTTAGAGCCTAAATAATAAATTGAGGGCCTAATCTTTGATTCTTAGAGCCTAAATAATAAATTGAGGGCCTAATCTTTGATTCTTAGGACCTAAATAACAAATTGAGGGCCTAAACTTTGATTCTTAGGGCCTAAACATAAAATAGGGGCCTAATCATTGATTGTTAGAGCCTAAATAATAAATTGAGGGCCTAATCTTTGATTCTTAGGACCAAAATAATAAATTGAGGGCCTAGTCTTTGATTCTTAGAGCCTAAATAATAAATTGAGAGACTAATCTTTCATTCTTAGAGCCTAAATAATAAATTGAGGGCCTAATCTTTGATTCTTAGAGCCTAAATAATAGATTGAGGGCCTAATCTTTGATTCTTAGAGCCTAAATAATAAATTGAGGGCATAATATTTGATTCTTAGAGCCTAAATAATAAATTGAGGGCCTAATCTTTGATTCTTAGAGCCTAAATAATAAATTGAGGGCCTAATCTTTGATTCTTAGAGCCTAAATAATAAATTGAGGGCCTAATCTTTGATTCTCAGAGCCTAAATAACAAATTGAGGGCCTAATCTTTGATTCTTAGGGCCTAAACATAAAATAGGGGCCTAATCGTCGATTGTTAGAGCCTAAATAATAAATTGAGGGCCTAATCTTTGATTCTAAGAGCTTAAATAATAAATTGAGGGCCTAATCTTTGATTCTTAGAGCCTAAATAATGAATTGAAAGCCTAATCTTTGATTCTTAGAGCCTAAATAATAAATTGAGGGCCTAATCTTTGATTCTTAGGACCTAAATATAAAATAGGGGCCTAAACATTCATTCTTAGAGCGTAAATAATAAATTGAGGGCCTAATCTTTGACTCTTAGAGCCTAGATAATAAATTGAGGGCCTAATCTTTGATTCTAAGAGCCTAAATAATAAATTGAGGGCAAAAATCCTTGATTCTTAGGACCTAAATAATAAATTGAGGGCCTAATCTTTGATTCTTAGAGCCTAAATAATAAATAGAGGGCCTAATCTTTGATTCTTAGGACCTAAATAATAAATTGAGGGCCTAATCTTTGATTATTAGAGCCTAAATAATAAATTGAGGGCCTAATCTTTGATTCTAAGAGCCTAAATAATAAATTGAGGGCCTAATCTTTGATTCTTAGGACCTAAATAATAAATTGAGGGCCTAATCTTTGATTCTTAGAGCCTAAATAATAAATTGAGGGCCTAAACTTTGATTCTAAGAGCCTAACTAATAAATTGAGGGCCTAATCCTTGATTCTTAGCACTTAAATAATAAATTGAGAGCCTAATCTTTGATTCTTAGAGCCTAAGTAATAAATTGAGGGCCTAATCTTTGATTCTTAGAGCGTAAATAATAAATTGAAGGCCTAATCTTTGATTCTTAGAGCTTAAATAATAAATTGAGGGCCTAACCTTTGATTCTTAGAGCCTAAATAATAAATTGAGGGCTTAATCTTTGATTCTCAGATCCTAAATAATAAATTGAGGGCATAATCTTTGATTCTTAGAGCCTAAATAATAAATTGAGGGCCTAATCTTTGATTCTAAGAGCCTAAATAATAAATTGAGGGCCTAATCCTTGATTCTTAGGACCTAAATAATAAATTGAGGGCCTAATCTTTGATTCTTAGAGCCTAAATAATAAATTGAGGGCCTAATCTTTGATTCTTAGGACCTAAATAATAAATTGAGGGCCTCATCTTTGATTCTTATGACCTAAATAATAGATTGAGGGCCTAATCTTTGATTCTTAGAGCCTAAATAATAAATTGAGGGCCTAATCCTTGATTCTTAGGACCTAAATGATAAATTGAGGGCCTAATCTTTGATTCTTAGAGCCTAAATAATAAATCGAGGGCCTAATCTTTGATTCTTAGGACCTAAATAAAAAATTGAGGGCCTAATCTTTGATTCTTATGACCTAAATAATAGATTGAGGGCCTCATCTTTGATTCTTAGAGCTTAAATAATAAATTGAGGGCATAATATTTGATACTTAGAGCCTAAATAATAAATTGAGAGCCTAATCTTTGATTCTTAGAGCCTAAATAATAAATTGAGGGCCTAATCTTTGATTCTTAGAGCCTAAATAATAAATTGAGGACCTAATCTTTGATTCTCAGAGCCTAAATAACAAATTGAGGGCCTAATCTTTGATTCTTAGGGCCTAAACATAAAATAGGGGCCTAATCGTCGATTGTTAGAGCCTAAATAATAAATTGAGGGCCTAATCTTTGATTCTTAGAGCCTAGGTAATAAATTGAGGGCCTAATCTTTGATTCTTAGAGCCTAAATAATAAATTGAGGGCATAATATTTGATTCTTAGAGCCTAAATATAAATTGGGGGCCTAATCTTTGATTCTTAGAGCCTAAGTAATAAATTGAGGGCCTAATCTTTGATTCTTAGAGCCTAAATAATAAATTGAGGGCATAATATTTGATTCTTAGAGCCTAAATATAAATTGGGGGCCTAATCTTTGATTCTTAGAGCCTAAATAATAAATTGAGGGCCTAATCTTTGATTCTTAGAGCCTAAATAATAAATTGAGGGCCTAATCTTTGATTCTTAGGACCTAAATGATAAATTGAGGGCCTAATCTTTGATTCTTAGCACCTAAATAATAAATTGAGAGCCTAATCTTTGATTCTTAGAGCCTAAGTAATAAATTGAGGGCCTAATCTTTGATTCTTAGAGCCTAAATAATAAATTGAGGGCCTAATCTTTGATTATTAGAGCCTAAATAATAAATTGAGAGCCTAATCTTTGATTCTTAGAGCCTAAATAATAAATTGAGGGCCTAATCTTTGATTCTTAGAGCCTAAATAATAAATTGAGGGCCTAATCCTTGATTCTTAGGACCTAAATGATAAATTGAGGGCCTAATCTTTGATTCTTAGCACCTAAATAATAAATTGAGAGCCTAATCTTTGATTCTTAGAGCCTAAGTAATAAATTGAGGGCCTAATCTTTGATTCTTAGAGCGTAAATAATAAATTGAGGGCCTAATCTTTGATTCTTAGAGCTTAAATAATAAATTGAGGGCCTAACCTTTGATTCTTAGAGCCTAAATAATAAATTGAGGGCTTAATCTTTGATTCTCAGATCCTAAATAATAAATTGAGGGCATAATCTTTGATTCTTAGAGCCTAAATAATAAATTGAGGGCCTAATCTTTGATTCTAAGAGCCTAAATAATAAATTGAGGGCCTAATCCTTGATTCTTAGGACCTAAATAATAAATTGAGGGCCTAATCTTTGATTCTTAGAGCCTAAATAATAAATTGAGGGCCTAATCTTTGATTCTTAGGACCTAAATAATAAATTGAGGGCCTCATCTTTGATTCTTATGACCTAAATAATAGATTGAGGGCCTAATCTTTGATTCTTAGAGCCTAAATAATAAATTGAGGGCCTAATCCTTGATTCTTAGGACCTAAATGATAAATTGAGGGCCTAATCTTTGATTCTTAGAGCCTAAATAATAAATTGAGGGCCTAATCTTTGATTCTTAGGACCTAAATAAAAAATTGAGGGCCTAATCTTTGATTCTTATGACCTAAATAATAGATTGAGGGCCTCATCTTTGATTCTTAGAGCTTAAATAATAAATTGAGGGCATAATATTTGATACTTAGAGCCTAAATAATAAATTGAGAGCCTAATCTTTGATTCTTAGAGCCTAAATAATAAATTGAGGGCCTAATCTTTGATTCTTAGAGCCTAAATAATAAATTGAGGACCTAATCTTTGATTCTCAGAGCCTAAATAACAAATTGAGGGCCTAATCTTTGATTCTTAGGGCCTAAACATAAAATAGGGGCCTAATCGTCGATTGTTAGAGCCTAAATAATAAATTGAGGGCCTAATCTTTGATTCTTAGAGCCTAGGTAATAAATTGAGGGCCTAATCTTTGATTCTTAGAGCCTAAATAATAAATTGAGGGCATAATATTTGATTCTTAGAGCCTAAATATAAATTGGGGGCCTAATCTTTGATTCTTAGAGCCTAAGTAATAAATTGAGGGCCTAATCTTTGATTCTTAGAGCCTAAATAATAAATTGAGGGCATAATATTTGATTCTTAGAGCCTAAATATAAATTGGGGGCCTAATCTTTGATTCTTAGAGCCTAAATAATAAATTGAGGGCCTAATCTTTGATTCTTAGAGCCTAAATAATAAATTGAGGGCCTAATCTTTGATTCTTAGGACCTAAATGATAAATTGAGGGCCTAATCTTTGATTCTTAGCACCTAAATAATAAATTGAGAGCCTAATCTTTGATTCTTAGAGCCTAAGTAATAAATTGAGGGCCTAATCTTTGATTCTTAGAGCCTAAATAATAAATTGAGGGCCTAATCTTTGATTATTAGAGCCTAAATAATAAATTGAGAGCCTAATCTTTGATTCTTAGAGCCTAAATAATAAATTGAGGGCCTAATCTTTGATTCTTAGAGCCTAAATAATAAATTGAGGGCCTAATCCTTGATTCTTAGGACCTAAATAATAAATTGAGGGCCTAATCTTTGATTCTTAGGACCTAAATAATAAATTGAGGGCCTCATCTTTGATTCTTATGACCTAAATAATAGATTGAGGGCCTAATCTTTGATTCTTAGAGCCTAAATAATAAATTGAGGGCCTAATCCTTGATTCTTAGGACCTAAATGATAAATTGAGGGCCTAATCTTTGATTCTTAGAGCCTAAATAATAAATTGAGGGCCTAATCTTTGATTCTTAGGACCTAAATAATAAATTGAGGGCCTAATCTTTGATTCTTATGACCTAAATAATAGATTGAGGGCCTCATCTTTGATTCTTAGAGCCTAAATAATAAATTGAGGGCATAATATTTGATTCTTAGAGCCTAAATAATAAATTGAGGGCCTAATCTTTGATTCTTAGAGCCTAAATAATAAATTGAGGGCCTAATCTTTGATTCTTAGAGCCTAAATAATAAATTGAGGACCTAATCTTTGATTCTCAGAGCCTAAATAACAAATTGAGGGCCTAATCTTTGATTCTTAGGGCCTAAACATAAAATAGGGGCCTAATCGTCGATTGTTAGAGCCTAAATAATAAATTGAGGGCCTAATCTTTGATTCTTAGAGCCTAGGTAATAAATTGAGGGCCTAATCTTTGATTCTTAGAGCCTAAATAATAAATTGAGGGCATAATATTTGATTCTTAGAGGCTAAATATAAATTGGGGGCCTAATCTTTGATTCTTAGAGCCTAAGTAATAAATTGAGGGCCTAATCTTTGATTCTTAGAGCCTAAATAATAAATTGAGGGCATAATATTTGATTCTTAGAGCCTAAATATAAATTGGGGGCCTAATCTTTGATTCTTAGAGCCTAAATAATAAATTGAGGGCCTAATCTTTGATTCTTAGAGCCTAAATAATAAATTGAGGGCCTAATCTTTGATTCTTAGGACCTAAATGATAAATTGAGGGCCTAATCTTTGATTCTTAGCACCTAAATAATAAATTGAGAGCCTAATCTTTGATTCTTAGAGCCTAAGTAATAAATTGAGGGCCTAATCTTTGATTCTTAGAGCCTAAATAATAAATTGAGGGCCTAATCTTTGATTATTAGAGCCTAAATAATAAATTGAGAGCCTAATCTTTGATTCTTAGAGCCTAAATAATAAATTGAGGGCCTAACCTTTGATTCTTAGAGCCTAAATAATAAATTGAGGGCTTAATATTTGATTCTCAGATCCTAAATAATAAATTGAGGGCATAATCTTTGATTCTTAGAGCCTAAATAATAAATTGAGGGCCTAATCTTTGATTCTTAGAGCCTAAATAATAAATTGAGGGCCTAATCTTTGATTCTTATGACCTAAATAATAGATTGAGGGCCTAATCTTTGATTCTTAGAGCCTAAATAATAAATTGTGGGCCTAATCTTTGATTCTTAGAGCCTAAATAATAAATTGAGGGCCTAATCTTTGATTCTAAGAGCTTAAATAATAAATTGAGGGCCTAATCTTTGATTCTTAGAGCCTAAATAATGAATTGAAAGCGTAATCTTTGATTCTTAGAGCCTAGGTAATAAATTGAGGGCCTAATCTTTGATTCTTAGAGCCTAAATAATAAATTGAGGGCATAATATTTGATTCTTAGAGGCTAAATATAAATTGGGGGCCTAATCTTTGATTCTTAGAGCCTAAGTAATAAATTGAGGGCCTAATCTTTGATTCTTAGAGCCTAAATAATAAATTGAGGGCATAATATTTGATTCTTAGAGCCTAAATATAAATTGGGGGCCTAATCTTTGATTCTTAGAGCCTAAATAATAAATTGAGGGCCTAATCTTTGATTCTTAGAGCCTAAATAATAAATTGAGGGCCTAATCTTTGATTCTTAGGACCTAAATGATAAATTGAGGGCCTAATCTTTGATTCTTAGCACCTAAATAATAAATTGAGAGCCTAATCTTTGATTCTTAGAGCCTAAGTAATAAATTGAGGGCCTAATCTTTGATTCTTAGAGCCTAAATAATAAATTGAGGGCCTAATCTTTGATTATTAGAGCCTAAATAATAAATTGAGAGCCTAATCTTTGATTCTTAGAGCCTAAATAATAAATTGAGGGCCTAACCTTTGATTCTTAGAGCCTAAATAATAAATTGAGGGCTTAATATTTGATTCTCAGATCCTAAATAATAAATTGAGGGCATAATCTTTGATTCTTAGAGCCTAAATAATAAATTGAGGGCCTAATCTTTGATTCTTAGAGCCTAAATAATAAATTGAGGGCCTAATCTTTGATTCTTATGACCTAAATAATAGATTGAGGGCCTAATCTTTGATTCTTAGAGCCTAAATAATAAATTGTGGGCCTAATCTTTGATTCTTAGAGCCTAAATAATAAATTGAGGGCCTAATCTTTGATTCTAAGAGCTTAAATAATAAATTGAGGGCCTAATCTTTGATTCTTAGAGCCTAAATAATGAATTGAAAGCGTAATCTTTGATTCTTAGAGCCTAAATAATAAATTGAGGGCCTAATCTTTGATTCTTAGGACCTAAATATAAAATAGGGGCCTAAACATTCATTCTTAGAGCCTAAATAATAAATTGAGGGCCTAATCTTTGATTCTTAGAGCCTAAATAATAAATTGAGGGCCTAATCTTTGATTCTCAGAGCCTAAATAATAAATTGAGGGCCTAATCTTTGATTCTCAGAGCCTAAATAATAAATTGAGGGCCTAATCTTTGATTCTTAGAGCCTAAATAATAAATTGAGGGCATGATCTTTGATTCTTAGAGCCTAAATATAAATTGAGGGCCTAATCTTTGATTCTTAGAGCCTAAATAATAAATTGAGAGCCTATTCTTTGATTCTTAGAGCCAAAGTAATAAATTGAGGGCTTAATCTTTGATTCTTAGAGCCTAAATAATAAATTGAGGGCAGAATCTTTGATTCTTAGAGCCTAAATAATAAATTGAGGGCCTAATCTTTTATTCTTAGAGCCTAAATAATAAATTGAGGGCCTAATCTTTGATTCTTAGAGCCTAAATAATAAATTGAGGGCATAATCTTTGATTCTTAGAGCCTAAATAATAAATTGAGGGCCTAATCTTTGATTCTTAGAGCCTAAACATAAAATAAGGGCCTAATCATTGATTCTTAGAGCCTAAATAATAAATTGAGGGCCTAATCTTTGATTCTTATGACCTAAATAATAAATTGAGGGCCTAATCTTTGATTCTTAGAGCCTAAACATAAAATAAGGGCCTAATCATTGATTCTTAGAGCCTAAATAATAAATTGAGGGCCTAATCTTTGATTCTTATGACCTAAATAATAGATTGAGGGCCTAATCTTTGATTCTTAGAGCCTAAATAATAAATTGAGGGCCTAATCTTTGATTCTTAGAGCCTAAATAATAAATTGAGGGCCTAATCTTTGATTCTTAGAGCCTAAATAACAAATTGAGGGCCTAATCTTTGATTCTTAGCACCTAAATAATAAATTGAGGGCCTAATCTTTGATTCTTAGAGCCTAAACATAAAATAAGGGCCTAATCATTGATTCTTAGAGCCTAAATAATAAAAAATATATCAACATCCTTACAGCCACATCCGATCCAACAAATGACACAGCACGAATGGTCGGATCGTCGAGAATAAAATTGACAGCTGAATCAAAACAAGACGTCAAAAACCAGCCAATGACAACAGTCCGTTCCCTACCGTCTCTGGATCCGTGTATGACGTTGAGGACTCCTTTTGGCACGCCGGCATCGTGAGCCATTTCACATAGCAACATCGTAGCACCCGGATCGCGCTCGGACGGCTTCAGGACGAACGTGTTTCCGCAGACCAACGCCAGCGGGAACATCCACAAAGGAATCATGGCGGGAAAATTGAATCTAAAGTGAGAAATTAATAAATTTTAGAAAAATCTCTACGGTGTAGTAGTTGGCTTTACGGCGTAATTCCTGAGCAAACTCCAAGGGGAACTCGATATGAAATTGTGTCCATGTCTCTCGAGATCGATGGCAGGGTTTCGCCGAGTTGGAGAGACGTAATAGAGCAGGCATGTTCAACAACCTCTGAAAAAAGTGCATACGACATCAGAATGCTACAAAAGAGACAGCCCCCACATAGCAAACTCACGAAGTCCTCTCAAAACGTCCCCCTCGGCATCGGCGAGAGTCTTTCCCTGTTCGAGAGTGATCACTTTGGCCAATTTTCCCTTAAAAATATCTTCGGTTATGACGTTAAAAATTTCGCGCACTAAAGCTCTTACCATGTTGTTTCTGATGATGTGCTGAAGTTTGAACATGATCTGTTGTCTCGAAAGAATCGAGACGTCTTTCCACGACTCGAAGGCGCTCGCTGCCGCGTCGACTGCGCTGTTCATTTCTTCGCGAGTTGCACACGGCACTCGAGTGACCACTTCGTTCGTTGCCTTGGAAGAAATCGGACTGAGGCCCCCCATATGGAATTCTGTCTGTTTTATACCGGATTGTGCAAGTCGATCCATTCGTTCGTCTTCGAGTCGACGAATTGACCGTTGATAAAGAGTTTCGTCGTGCTCTATAGTACACAGCGACTCGATTGGCGTTTGCGAAAAGTGACGCCGTATGCCTACTTACGCTGAGCCGAATCGTCGATCGGAGCGACGTAGCGGCACGAAGCATCTACGGAACTGTTGCATGCTGAGCCAATTACATTAGCTCTCTTGCCTACCGACGGCTTGCAAAGCATTCGTACGAGCATTGTCGGGACTGGAAGCGCACGCGAAGAAGGCAAGAAGCAATGGATAAACGAAGCAATCAATAAAAACAAAACTGTCCCGTTTACGGTGGCGTAACCGTACGTAGCCACTTCGAAGAACAAATTTACGGAGCTATTAACGACCGATCCGATACGTTCAGGGAGCATACAGACAAATACAATTTTAATGCAACTCAATAGGAAAATACAATTTTAAAACGAAAAAAAAAACATAACGTTGTTGCATGCTTCATCTAAAGAGACTGTGAAGTTAACGGACGACGTAGACGGTGGTGATGAACCCGTCGGTGTGCAGCAGAACGTAAGAGAGCTGGAAGTTGCTCCTGAATTTAACAGCGAAGATATGGAGCCACCTGATGGAGTCTTTGATAACGAGCCTAACTGAGGCAGCAGAAACGTTTGATCCGGCCTTTACAAGAAGAAGAATAGGACGAAAGGGATAGTGAAGAGGAGGACGAACGTGATATAGTTAAAACGCTTGAAGCGACGCCGTAGCAGTTAAAAACGCTTGAAGCGACGCCGTAGCAGTTAAAAACGCTTGAAGCGAAGCCGTAGCAGTAAAACGCTTGAAGCGACGCCGTAGCAGTTAAAAACGCTTGAAGCGACGCCGTAGCAGTTAAAAACGCTTGAAGCGACGCCGTAGCAGTTAAAAACGCTTGAAGCGAAGCCGTAGCAGTAAAACGCTTGAAGCGACGCCGTAGCAGTTATCGCATCAGCTTCTTTTGAAGGGCACTAAGAAGGTGGCAAGCAGTAGTGCCGTTATTGCTGAGAAGTCTCTTGTAGAAGTGATTGATTTGAGACCGGGAAAGAAGAGAGAGTTAAAAACGCTTGAAGCGAAGCCGTAGCAGTTAAAAACGCTTGAAGCGAAGCCGTAGCCGTTATAAACGCTTGAAGCGACGCCGTAGCAATTAAAAACGCTTGAAGCGAAGCCGTAGCAATTAAAAACGCTTGAAGCGAAGCCGTAGCAGTTAAAAACGCTTGAAGCGAAGCCGTAGCAGTTAAAAACGCTTGAAGCGAAGCCGTAGCAGTTAAAAACGCTTGAAGCGAAGCCGTAGCAGTAAAACGCTTGAAGCGACGCCGTAGCAGTTAAAAACGCTTGAAGCGAAGCCGTAGCAGTTATCGCATCAGCTTCTTTTGAAGGGCACTAAGAAGGTGGCAAGCAGTAGTGCCGTTATTGCTGAGAAGTCTCTTGTAGAAGTGATTGATTTGAGACCGGGAAAGAAGAGAGAAAAGTTAAAAACGCTTGAAGCGAAGCCGTAGCAGTAAAAACGCTTGAAGCGACGCCGTAGCAGTTAAAAACGCTTGAAGCGAAGCCGTAGCAGTAAAAACGCTTGAAGCGACGCCGTAGCAGTTGGAAGAGCACCGCCGTTGAAGAAACGCTTGAAGCAAAGCCCACACAACACGTTTTAACGCATTTGCACGTTAAAGCCGATTCGAGCTCTCCAAAACGGCGAGTGACAAAACTAGTGCCAAAAACGGTAACAGCTTAGAATACTTTTAGATGACGAGGCTACCTTAGAGAGTCATAGTTACTCCCACGCCGTTTACCCGCGCTTGGTAGAATTTCTTCACTTTGACATTCAAAGCACTGGGCAGAAATCACATTGCGTCAACACCGATTGCCAGCCATCGCAATGCTATTAGACAGTCGGATTCCCCTTGTCCGTACCAGTTCTAAGTAATCGTTAATCGCCTAGCTGCCGAACGCCGACGCCCGCGAAAGACGCTGAAACACCGAAAGACGCCGAAATTTCGTTCACTGCTCTCGTCGAAGAGGTCCGGCTTCGATGTTGCCGCCTCCGCCAGTCCTCGACGACTCGCTCGGCTTCCGATGCCAGCCCGACAGACCCTTAAAGCCAATCCTTTTCCCAAAGTTACGGATCTATTTTGCCGACTTCCCTTACCTACATTTTCATTGCGCCACAGGGTTTCGTCACCCCACGACTCGCACACATGTTAGACTCCTTGTCCGTGTTTCAAGACGGGTCGGATGAGACCATTTCACCCAACGACCTCGAACCGCTTATGACGACGACACGACGCTCCCGCACGATCGCATCGAGCACCGAAATTTCGTCTCACTTCTGCGTCCGTATTAGCATTACCCAGGCTACACCAACGAGGAGGTTCGGACGCTTCGTAGCCCAAGGCAGCCACCGCAAAGCAATGGCCACCCGTTCCAAAATTTGAGGGAAGCATTGGCTCCTCGGTCCGCCTCGACGCCCTTGCTATCGCGACTATAACGCTCCCGACCGAAGTCACGAGACACCTGACGCGACAGCCGAACGTCGTCGACGAACCGACGTTGGCTCGCACAGGACAGAATTGTGGCGCGCCTCGCCGCCGTCGAGCCGCCTTCGAGCCGACGACGGTTTGATTGGATCCGCCAACCGACTCCCGACGACGTGACGCGACTGAATCTGCAAAGAGTGCTTTGCTGGTCGCATTCGTTTCTCCCAGACAGACAGACAGACGGACAGACATGCTCCCGAAAATACTCGAGAGCGCCATTTGCGTTAGAAAATTCGATGATTCGCTGAGTTCTGCAATTCGCAATTCGCACTACTTATCGCAGTTTGCTGCGTTCTTCAAAGCACGAGCCTAGAGATCCACCGTTGAATGTTATTTTCATTTCATATTTCGTATTAACTAATCATTACCTCGGTCCCCAAAACCAACAAAACAGAAAAAGGTCCTCTTCCGTTATTCCATGCTAATCTATTCAAGCTTGACCGCCTGCTTTGAACACTCTAATTTACTCAAAGTGAAGGTCTCCAGTCGCCGGCACGCACAATTAAAGCACGCCGGCTCCTCGAGAAGAAGATCGACTCGACCAGTGACACGCGGTCAAGCCGACCGATCGAATCGACCTGAAATCCAACTACGAGCTTTTTAACTGCAACAGCTTTAATATACGCTATTGGAGCTGGAATTACCGCGGCTGCTGGCACCAGACTTGCCCTCCAATTGTTCCTCGTTAACGGATTTAAATTGGACTCATTCCAATTACGAGACCTGAAAAGCCCGTGTTGTTACTACCTCCCCGTGTCGGGATTTGGTAATTTGCGTGCCTGCTGCCTTCCTTGGATGTGGTAGCCGTTTCTCAGGCTCCCTCTCCGGAATCGAACCCTAATTCTCCGTCACCCGTTGCAACCATGGTAGGCCAATACCCTGGTAGGCAGAAACTTGAATGATCCGGCGCCGGCGCAAAGGCCATGCGCTCCAAACAGTTACTATGAATCGTCCGAAACGGGACCGAAATCCCGATTGGTTTTGAATCTAATAAATACAACCCTTCCGCAAAAGTCGGGCATCGACGCATGTATTAGCTCTAGAATTACCACGGGTATCCAAGTGGTAAGAAGACCATCAAATAAACTATAACTGATTTAATGAGCCATTCGCCGTATAACAACGAATAACTTAAGACATGCATGGCTTAATTAATCTTTGAGACAAGCATATGACTACTGGCAGGATCAACCAGGTAACTGCCTTTCCGAAGCACAGTGTGCACCGTCGCTCGACGGACGATCCGGAGATCCGCCCGTCGTGCGAGGCATTCGCACCCATAATACAGTTTCTCTCGATCGTCGAAGATACGTGATCGAACGACGCGAGATTCAAACACTTTCTGCCGCCTTTTCTCCGACTATCCTGCATCGAGACGACGGCGACGAGGCCTGCGTCTGCGATGCGCGATGACACGCTCCACTCGCGTAGTGCCGTGCCGCCAGATTGCCTGATATTGTTTCACACACAACACGCGTATTTACACGCCCCTTCGACTCAGAATCGTAGCGATTGCACGCGAACAGCCTGAGATGCCTGCACTCTTTCCACTGTCTATCGGTACGGATTCGGAGCAGCGTCAGTATTTACACTGATCAAGACTGCTCGCGATCGGTACTGATACTCGGGTCAATCGGTATTTCCATTTCCAGAGAGTAGTACCCCCTTACTATATGCCAAAAAAACGGGGTTTTGTCCTTAATAACTTCAACACTACGGCGTGTAAGGCCGTCGCTCGAAAATACGAATGCCATCTTCAAAAACACGTTTTCTGCATAGCAACAGTACATCGAAATTTGTAATTGAATTTTTGCAACCAACCGGAAGCGATTAACTTAATTACACCGCCGTTTTCGTCGAATAAACGGACCTCGATAGTTCCTTTTTAAAAAATTTTGGGAACGCCTACTATTGAGGAGCAAGTGTCTTCATACCCGGTCCGTTGCTAGGCTCGCCCGCAATCTCCTCCCCTTTTGATGACGTCTGGGTGACGTCACTAACCACTAACAACTTAAATGTAACCACGTGTTATAGAGCAATATCGATTCTGACGTCACTAATGCGATTATTCGCAACTGCCCCGCCTAGGAATTAGGCAACGCGTGCCAACGCCCTAATTAGTTCCGCAGTCGAAAACTCCACATTTTCTGTGATCCGAATACACTGAACTTGTCAGTCAATGCAATAGACTTCGATCTGTTCAGAAAATTTCGTTCCAAGAGCTATTTCAGCGAAGCTACAACGTTTTTTCGACTTTTTACAACATTCCGGCGACCGTTTCTATGTCGATCGCTAGTCCCTCATTCTCTACTTCTATTTGCAAAGGCGTTCGCTATCCTAAGACGTCTCGACGTGCTCTATTCGCAGTGACCTTGCATACACGCCTATTGGGCGTGGGACACCTCCACAAATGAGCGCACGAGACGTCGACGCAGCGAGACTGCAAAATTTCTTTTTGCTAAAACTCCACTCCACAGCTCGTGGAAGGCAGTGCAAAATGACAGCAAGAATGCCTATCTATTGGAGTTGCCGTGAAATCTCTTCACCCCTTCCTTTCTTGTCCGCATGTAACCGCGACTTTCTATGCGCGATTGGCGCGAAACCGTAGCGCCTGGCGCGCCTACTGTTAAGTTGGACATAGGCTCCAGACGCGATCAAAAAATTCTCTGCATACCGGGACTTCAACTATGCAACACCAAGGATACTACCGCCCACTGCCTGCTGCTATCCTGCGCAGATTTAAAGTCCCGTTTATTTGATATTTCGCGACTTCTACTTTCTAATGAAGTTAAGAACGACTATTCTACTTCACAGAAACAGCAAAGAAGTCTCGAAGTGCTCTAGTCGCGATGACCTTGCATACACGCCTATTAGGCGTGGGACACCTCCACAAATGAGCGCACGAGACGTCGACGCAGCGAGACTACCAAACTTTTTTCGGCTAAAACTCCACTTCACAGCTCGTGGAAGGCAGTGCAAAATGACAGCAAGAATACCTATCTATTGGAGTTGCCGTGAAATCTCTTCGCCCCTTCCTTTCTTGTCCGCAAGTAACCGCGATTTGCTATGCGCGATTGGCGCGAAACCGTAGCGCCTGGCGCGCCCACTGTTAAGTTGGACAGGCTCCAGACGCGATCAAAAAAATTCTCTGCATACCGGGACCTCAACTATGCAACACCAAGGATACTACCGCGCACTGCCTGCTGCTAACCTTCGCAGATTAACTTTTCTAACCAGTCCCGTTTTTTCGATATTTCGCGACTTCTACCTTCTAATGAAGTTAAGAACGACTATTCTACTTCACCAAAGCAGCAAAGACGTCTCGATGTGCTCTAGTCGCGATGACCTTGCATTCTCTGCATACCGGGACTTCAACTATGCAACACCAAGGATACTACGGCGCACTGCCTGCTTCTAACCTGCGCAGATTGACCTTCCTAAGCAGTCTTGTGTTTTTCGATGTTTCGCGACTTCTACCTTCTAGTCAAGTTACGAACAACTACTCTAGTTCACGGACGCAGTGAAGAAAATCTTCGTTTCGATATCGCACCTTTTTGGAGCCTCGTACGTGGTTCATTTTTTCTGCGATTACTTTTTCCATGGTTTCAAAACGCTTTGGCTAATTTTGGAGTCATGGAAGTCGGGTTAGAAGCCGTTCGTGCATAGCAACGATTTCGTATTGGAGGTCACGAGACTGTCTGCGCGCGTTCAACCGCCGCTATCGCGCCGTCCACGATCTCCTGAAGAACCGCAAGCGCGCCGCCTGCGCGCAACGAGTTGCAGACACTTGAGTGGCGTAACCGCAAGTGCCGCTCGCGCGCAACGAGTTGTAGACACTTGCAGGTCAAAAATGGGCGTTCCCGTCAACTCTACTTTTTATGCGCGAGTGGCGTTCCGTACCGCTACATATTACGAAAAAATTCTTTCTTCTTCCCTCTTCGTCGATTTTTGACACTGATCGTCGAATAGAAATGCACTCCCGTCTTTGCTTTCTTCCTGCTTCCTTTCTTCTCCTAAAGTCCGCAATGATAAAACCGATTGAAAAATTTGGCAACACGTACAACTATTTGCGCTCCAGCGTCTTTTGCTAATTCGGATTCATCTTCTAGCCCCCTTTCGCGTTTGTTTTTTCTCATTCTCGACGCATTCGCTTCCTTGTGCTTTCTCTTCCGTCCCCCAGTCTTCTCTCTCTCTTCCCGTTTCTCCATTTCTCTCTTCTTTCCCGGTCTCGCAATAATGGCACCACTGCCTGCCACCGTCTTAGTGCCTTTCAAAAGAGCCTGATGCAATCTCTTTTTCTTTGCAAAAACAGGAACAGCCTCACTTTCCATATCATCACCCTCCTCTTCACCACTGCCGTCCACGTCCTCAATTGACTCCACGGTCTCTTTAGATGAAGTAGCGCCTTCTCCAGAAACTTCAGTGTTCTACAGAAGGTGTCAAATGAATCAATCAATCTGATAAATCGTTTTGTGTACCTTCTGATGCTTTACTTTTACTGGAGGCTTAACGAAATAAGGAATTTTTCCTCTCTGCCAGTCATTCAGCACCATTTTTGCAACGGTATCAATATCTGGTTCACCGCCCTTAGAAAAAATTGCCCACGTAGATCAGAGAACTGCACCCAGTCTACAAATAAAGGCACCTTTAATAGTTTCCCTGATTTGCTGGCTAATTGCTTCAAGAAATCTTCCGCGCTTTCCCACTTAGCTACCTTATAAGTCTGCTTAATGTAATCGCCTTTTGCCCGCTCCAAAACAGCTGGAATAAAATCAGACGGACTTTTCACATTCTCAACGCGAACCTACATCATCAATCCATAACAGACTGCACCAGAACTGACCAACTTACAACTCCTTTCAGAACTAAATCGGTCTCAGTGTCACCAGACGGATAGACAACGCCAGGACAATCAATCAAATTGATTTTTTTCATAAGAAAAATGTACTGCCAGACCTGCAGGAGAACGTAAGCTTGTCCCCACTGCCATAGACTCTACTGACTTTAGTTTGGCCTGCAATTGGAGCGACGCTGCACACTTTGCGACGCCTCAAAGTATTAATAATAGAGCTTTTCCCCACATTAGGATAGCCAATAAAGCCAATGCTAAATAGGAGAGCGTTCCATAGAGCTCTCTTACTCGTACGTTCGCTTGACCTTATTTGCTTCTTATCTTTATGAAGTTTAGCGAATTGCCTTAGTAACTGAATAAGCGCTCCTTTTCCAAACGGCTTCATTATGTTTGCATGAAACGCTAAGGTCGGAAATTCGGCTGATAGCACCTGAATCCAACGAGCCTAAAAGAAAATTGTATCTATGTGCAGCGAAGTGGCAAAAACAGTTCGTACTGTAACCCAAGTTGGGACTAGATCACATTTATTCAATATGAAAATGAGGTGCTTGTAGACTTTTTCTTTTCTCAGGTATTTCTCAATGTGAGCTGATCTTGTTCCCATGGGATCTCGTGCATCTAGAACCTATAAGCAAAAACATGTAGCCATCTCCAAATTCTAATGGATCAATGCACCTGAATCAAGACGTCAGAAGAATCAATCACCTGTATAACAACGCATACAGCTTTTGTACTACAGCTCAGTTTATCTCTCATTACCTTGTATAGCTCATTCCATATTCTCTTTGACTGTCCTTTAGTGAAGACCTTTTCCTTGGCCTCATTTCTGTAAGACCTGTCTAGGCTGCGCTCTTTGGAACAGTCACCGCCTTACCTCACTGCATCAGCATCATCAGTCACAATAGTTCTGTCTTTTGACTCATCATATGACTCTACAGGAACATTGATAAGATTCTTATCAGCCAATAATAAATTTCCACCTTCTGATTTTACAGCCATTGAGAGATATGTCTAAATTTGCATATAAGAAGGGAGCTTGCTTCATTTTTGACCATACCTCTAGATCACCTGTTGGTAATATCGGTCTCTTCCTTTGAGCCTTTATCCCAAAGGTCTGCTCAAACGGATGCGTGTCAAGCAGATGAACTCGGCTCGTCTGAAGAAAACCATAGAGTTTCAACAGAAAAAGGTCGACACAGTACTTTGGCATAATCTTGTAGGAGACTGACGGGCATTTTAGTTGACTTCATTACGACCTACCAATCAGAGGGTACAAAAAATCCAGCCATTTCGCCGGCTCAGTCCTTCTCCCACCTTGTACGGATCGCGAACGACTTTTCCCAACTTCTCCTGGAATTCCTGAAGCGTCGACTGCGCGACCGTTCTCGTATTGCCTAGAAGCGACGAAAATTGAACGATCACAAGCCGAAAAAGCAAGAGAAGACCTTACCAAACCATTTTCGATTAGGATCGATCCGCGACACGGTTCCCGAAGGCAAGCGGCCTTGATATTCAGCCGGCTTCACGATCTTCCCCTTCTTATTCCTAAAAATCGCACGCACGCGGCTCGAGCACTCGAAAAAAAGGCGCGAGACGTTGATTCTCGAACCTGACAGGC
This sequence comes from Oscarella lobularis, assembly GCF_947507565.1. Lineage (NCBI taxonomy): Eukaryota > Metazoa > Porifera > Homoscleromorpha > Homosclerophorida > Oscarellidae > Oscarella > Oscarella lobularis. The sequence continues at coordinate 602,824 of NC_089191.1, read as the reverse complement.
TTTCCACCGCGATACATGCGAAGACGCTTGATGGTCGCCGCATTGCGGTGCATCGGATGACCTTTCGCTCGTTCTAAGACCCAAAAAAGCCTTTTCTAGACCTCCTGCGAAACGATAGACGCTCCATTGTACCGGGATTAGTACTGCTCGCCGATTTCTTCGCCATGCTAGTTGTCACGTGCACAGATCACGAAGTCCCGACTATGAAATTATTTAAAAATTCAATCTATAAATTTCTATAAATCTAATGGAGCCGACCACCAGAGTTGTACGGGTGGAGCCCGTATAACGGCGGAGGGAGGCTCTCTCAAACGTGATCTTAGGACCGGAAGTGTCTGTATGTCTGTCTGTGTGTCTGTTCGCTCCGTATTGTGACGTCACATAAGAAAAACCCTCACTTTGTAAAGCGCATGCGTGACATAGGGCCGAAAACGGTGACCCGAAAAAGGCGATTTACGGCGCGAATAAAGCGTTTTTTCTTTCATAATCGGAAAAAATGCGTAGAAACCCTTATTTCCAATTGATCTGTGCTATTTTCCGTGTTAAAAATGCGCTGAGAAACCGAAACGACAGTTTTGATTGTCACGCTCTGACGTCACAATCAAAAGTATCCAGTCACATGTACAGTATATGGGTGGGTATGTACGCGTGTACGGGTAACAGGAAATATGACCCGTACACATGCATAGGTCCTCCTCAAATACAGAGCACATTATCAAATACAGTACAGTGCGTGCCAGCATAAATGGCCAAACGGGACTTTTAGTAGCGCGCGAGGAATTCAGAGCGTAGTTTACATTTGGCGTAGTTTTGACGTTTGATCGTCACATCAAGGATTTCCAATGAAGTCTAGCATTTCTATTTACGTCTATTTTGTAAGAAAACGGTTTTGATTTCACCGCAGACAACGTTTCTATACGTTTTGCTATGAACACAGAAAAGTTCGTTTTTTTCCAGTTTCAAACAACATATGACGGCTTTCATAAACTCATCTGTCACTTTATACCATTTTCTAAAACTTCATTATCTTTGATTTTCAATACAGTAATTCGGTGGAAAGAAACGGATGTCACGTGACGTAAATAGAAATGCATTTTTTTCCGTTAGGGATCAAGTTAGAAAGAAAGTCACTCTATAAATGGCTTCTCACGTGCATTGTTTAGAAATTTATTATCGGCGAATTTGAAAATGTTCTTTCCTTTACAAAATTAGCGCGCGCTCAACTTGCAAAAAATTTAAATCTTTGGGAGTACGTCCCACAAAAGTCAAACTGACATCCCTGTTTAAAATAGGCATTAGAGTGATTTTCGTTGACACACAGTGACACTGTATGTCTTGCAGCGAGTGATCTACAGTGATCTTAGCGCGCGTTTTGTGGCCATTTATGCTGGCACGCACTGTACTGTGCCCTGTACTGTACGTCAGAAAAGCGCCTAATTAGGAAAACACAGCAATCATGCAAGTACTGTATTTACAGTATGTAGGTAGGACTGAGCTGTACTAGTAGTAGCTAACGGCTGTAATGACAACGTGAATATGAGACAGCATAAAAACTATGACGTCACACTATGTTATGCACTCGCGTACGGTAAGCGGTGGGAGGCTCTGCATGATGGCAACACGGTGAACACCGGGCCATCATTCTCTAGTTGAAGCAGCTTTTCTTCTGTTATTTCATTGGTCGTCATAATGTCATCCCAATGCTCCTTATATTTTCGCTCGTCTCTAAGAAGAGACACTGTATTGTGACGTCACATAAGAAAAACCCTTACTTTGTAAAGCGCATGCGCAACATGGGGTCTGAAACGGTGATCCAAAAAAGGCTATTTACGGCGCGAATAAAGTGTTTTTTCTTTGATAAACGGATAAAATGCTTAGAAATCCCTGTTAGAAATTGTTCGGTGGTATTTTCCGTTTTATAAATGCGCTGAGAAGGCGAAACGACGGTTTTGATTGTCACACTCTGACGTCACAATCAATCCTATCCACTCATGTACAGTATATGCGTGGGTATGTACGCGTGTACGGGTAACAGTAAATATGACCCGTACACGTACCTACACATACAATAAACTTCAAAGCCAGTATCAGAGAATGCCTAATTAGGATCCTAAACATGAGCCCTATGTATGTACGTACAGTACACTATGTGTGAGCTGTAATATATACAACAACGTGAATTATGATAGCGTGAAATTTTATGACGTCACATTATCTAAGGCGCTCGCGTATTGTAAGCGGTGGGAGGCTATGCATGATGGCCAGCACCAGGCCATCATTCTCTAGTTAATAAACCTAAAGGACTACAGTATGATAAACGCAAAGTAGAAGTGAAAAGTGGAGAATTTTGATTATTTCCCAGAGACGTCCCCTGGCCTATTAAAACTCCAAAACGTCGACGTTCTGTTCTGTGCATCGCGCTCTCGTTTGACAAACGCTGTGAAACTCGACACGCAATTGCCTATAAAATGATCAGCGCGACCCAGTATAGCCAAATCAATTTGTGGAAGCCATGGATTGAGATGAAGCAACACGACGTCGTCAAAGTCCTGCAGGCCAGCGCGAAGCTCATCCAAATAAGGATTATTATCCGTCGCAATGTAGACGGTCTTTGCTCGAACGCGAATGACGGCCTCGCGGGTGTGACTGACTATCTCTTCGATCGAAGGCATGCACAGATCCTTGGTGACGCGTTGAGCCGAGCTGAGGCACTGCGGCGAAGCAAAGAATTGAGGTATATCACCAGCATGGTTACAAGAGTTTACCTGTGAAAAAAAGAATAACGTTAAATGTGAGCATTTGATAATGGGAAAGGCTGAGGTTACGTACCCAGTCTTGCCCGTTTCTCAGGTGTATTCCCACGAATGGGCGCTCAGCCGTAAACTTTTCCTTGATCTCTCTTTCAATGGCATCAGACCATATGAAGTGGCGTTGAATATTCCGATTCGATGCAGCAATTGGGAACTTAGCGGGAGCTCCCTTCAAAGCGACCACAGGATGCATATCAGGAGGAAATCTACACAAAAGGATGTCATGCATCAAAAAATAATATTTAGAAGGAAACGAGGTTGACAGTTATTTTTACCTTTCCTTCCACTCTCGAACGACTTGAGGATTATCCATGTCATTCCCCAGCCGATAGTTCTGCTCCTCCGCAAAATCGATCCCCAATTCGTCCCAGAAGGGCCCAAACGGATTTCCCGCTTTCATTTCGCACTTGTTCTTGGGAAAGTTCCAGCAGTGTCCGATTCGCTTCTCGGGCGGCCAATGTTCCGGAGCGAGAAACTCCATGAAATCGTGGGCCGTTACGACGCGATGATAGGCGCGCACGGGCTCCAATTTAAACCAGTCAGTAAAAGGAATATTTTTCTGAAACAAAATTGAAAATGAAACGCGTGGAGTTCTTAGAGTTTTTGGGACCGTACGTATGATCTCCAAGGGGGTAGAATTAGCGTTCGATTGATTTCTTTCGCTACGCGTAGACTGCCTAAATAATGCTCGGCCTGATTGCCGAAGCGACCTAGCGCAGTTCAAACTGTGCATTGAAATCGATTTGATTCGGTTTCGTTACCCATGCACGGGCAAAAGATGAGGTAGCCGTTCGGATCCCATTCTAGGCTTTGCGCAGGTCCCACGCGCAATTTCGACGACGGATAAAAGTCTGCGTCTTCGTGATGATGCGAGAGAGTAGCGAGGAGCAGTGCCGCCGTGAACAGGCGGCTAAGAACGCTGCAGAACATTGTTGACGTAAATACTACTAACGCGCGTTGCTTAGATACGTCCGCTGTCTCCGCGGGAGTGTCCGCGGGGTGGATGCGCGCAATGTGCGCTTCGCGGGCAAATCAGTCCTTTTTAGCTTTTCTCAGGGTGAATGTATTGATAACAGATTGTGTCAATAGAAAAAAATAGTTGTCTTATCTACCTCGCTTCCTGCGCTTCCCTTAGCGGTAATGCATTTCGTTTGTTTTCTCTCACTACTCGCGCATGCTCCTCCTTTGCCTTGAGCCGGTCACGCAAACTCTTCAAGTAAGCCTCTCGATTCTCCTTGCTCTTTTCGAGATTTTCCGCAAACTTCTCCACTTTTTTATTTTGCATTTGAGCAAAACCTTCCAGAGCACCGTGCACCTTCTTTTCCTTGTCATTCTGCTGAGCGATCTTCTCCAAAAGTCTCTTCTCCAATTCCTAAAGCAAAAGACAGATCAAACTACCAATAGCGCGATCGAAGTCTTTATCAACGTGCCTGTCTTCTCTCTTCGGCCTTTCTCAATCTCTCCTCCAACTCCTCTCGCGTCAATTCCCTCCTCTTCTTTTGCCGTGCCTCCAGCTTCGCCAACTTCGGCGGCGGCAGCGCTCGTTTGGTTGTAGTCTCCTCGCCACCGAACGTAATATCAAAAGCCCGTCCGCTGCGAGATGCCGGACGCTCGACGACACTCATGCCCTCCGCTTCGGGTGCATCGACGCCGGATTTCTTCTTCGAGTCAGTACGACGCGTCAGACTCGTGCCAGAAACGGTCAAATCTGGAAAAAGGCGGAAGTGCGTCGATGGTAATGACTCACGTGGTGCGCCGGGTCAAAGCCCCTGGCAACGCGCGTATACAAACCTGGGTTTCGGTCTCCCTCGACGTGAAAATTCGATTCTGACGCTTCTTCAGATATCTGGTGTCCGTGAGCGCTTCGTGTTGCCTCGCCTAGGCCGGAATCGATCGTTCGAGCCGACGTTCGAGCGCTTGTTTCGCCGCTTCGCTGTCCAACGTCGCTCATCGACGACATCGACTCTGTCGCGGCCAACGATTCTTTCCTCGCCTTCAGCGATTGCATGCTGCGACTGAAGCGGTTTGATCGACTCGATTGGGGACGCGATTGGTCCTGCGCCGGTTTTGTAGTCGGTGCGTTGCAGGGCTTGACCTGCACTGTTGCTGCAGCTTGAGATGAACCGCAACCCATTTTTTTTCGTGCAATCAGGTACTGCTGTGGAAACGTGCGTCAACGACCCGACCCGTTCAACTCGGCTCTGCCTTGGCAACTGACGTACAGACGCAACTGTGTGGGCCTTTGTTGACGACGCGGTATAAACAAAACGATGTATCGTGGAAACGGGCACGTGATACCCGGATTATATTTTGGTTTATGCATGGACATCTATGACGTCAACGTGCTAGTCCACGGACTCTAGACGCATCGACGAATTCAAATTTCGAATGCCGTTTCTTCTTATAATTTCGAGATAATGAGTCTAATAATAGAAGGGAGTTACCCCCGTCTCGATCATATCATCCGTGACCTTTGTGAACTGTAGCGTTGTTCTACTTACTGCACGTCTTAGCTCTATCTAAAACGAGATATGGCTACGCATCATTTTACACTAGAGTAAGGTCTTGCTTGTCTACTACCGTTTGACGCCATTGCGTAATGGTCTACTGTCACTTTTCTCAAGTGTTGGCAACTGCACCGTTGACGCTGTCATACAGCATCTGGAATCACTTCAGGAACCGACGTCGTCGGTTTGCAGTCGGCTGAGCGACGTCTCTACTTCCCAAATTGTTCAGGAATGCAAGAACGCTCTCCTATGGTGGGCCTCCTATAAGGACAATGTTGCCGTCTGCAAATACCTCTGCGCTAATGGAGCCGATCCAACGTGGAAACTAGCGGGAAAAACGGCTCTCCACTGCGCGTCCGCGCGAGGTCTCCTTCAGGTAATTGACGTTCTTCTGAAATCAAAAAACGTTCCGGTCGACATCAAAGATGACCACGGGCTTACACCTCTTTTCTGGACGGTTATTGCTAACGAACTTGATTGCATTGAATGGCTCATTTCGAATAACGCAAGCTATCAACGTTGCTCGTCTTGGAAACAAACCAACGACGTCGTTTCTGCGTACGTAACGGAACTCCAAAGTGGAAAGCACTCAAGGTCAGTGTTAGAACGATTTCGAAATTGGTAGATTTTTGACGTGAGACTTGAGCTAGAACGGAGAACGTTCTCACTCTTTTTTGGAATGAGCTAGCAAAGGGCGATAAGAGAAATTTAGATCTTGAAAAGAGCGAGGAGCAATTTTGGATGAATGACTTGCTCTGCTGGGCGGCTGGATCAAGTAAAGATGTAGAAGCGTGCAAGAAACTAATCGAAAAGGGAGCAAATCCTAACTGCATCACGTGGATTGGATCGCCCTTGCATCACGCAGCCAACTGCGGAAACGCTGAAATTGTTCAATATTTACTTGATTCCGATGTGCCTGTAGATAAAAAAGATCAGGTGGGAAGAACTCCGCTTTGGTTTGCTGCTAAAAGGGGAGCATCAATCTGCGTCAAATTGTTGCTCGAACGAGGAGCCAATCCTTGTCATCGAACGCCTGAAGGATCTCCCATTGAAGCTGGACAGAAAGGGAGCCAGGTAGCAGTCACTAAACTCATGGAAGCTTACGCAGGTAAGATGATTTGAAATTCTGTACTCTACAATTGGTGACTAATCTTAGGAAAATTCGAGGCTTCTGAAAAATCAGAGGTACGTTAGCCCATATTTTTTAGAGGTATTGGAAGTTATAGCCTCATCAATTTAGACTTGCTGCCAGATTTGCAAGGAGAATAATCAAACAATTAAACTGGTACATAGGATAAAGTGCTACTTGAAAAAGTCTCCAGTTTGTGCTTATTTAGCACCTGAGAGAACTACAGTCACATGTTTTGAGGTTGGAGAAGGAGCTTGAGGTACTTGCACGTATTAGAACATATGATTATTGGCTAAAACGATCTCTGCTATACCACATCAGCATGTCAAGGCTGAGAGTCTCAGAAGAGATGATGTAAGAAGAAAGAAACTATGTACTGCACAATGACCCGTATTGTTTATGTATAGCCGAGGACTGTCCAGGCAGAACGCCATCTTTGGCAACAACGTAACCTGCTACATAACGCACAACGACCACGAGCGGCGGCATCAAGACAATACGTAGTAGAACAGATGTGGTTGTTTATGTTTACGAGCAAACTATGGCAATGATGTGTACACACCAGGGCAACGCGTCCCTCCTCAAAAGCAACTTCCGGCACATTAGGTAAGGTCACGCCCGTATGACCCTTATTCGGCGACGCGTCTAGAACGAAAAAAAGGGCCGGCCATGCAACGTCATCGGACAGAATCCCGTGGAGTGAGCGGCTGTACAGTCGGGCATTCGTCGCAACGCAGGATGGACATCATGGCAATTGGCGAAGAACTGCGCGAACGGCTTCATGCGAGCGACGATTCGCTTATCAAGGATCGTCGCTATCATTTGAAACTCTATCCCAGCTGCTTCGTCGGTCAGGAGGTCGTCGATTGGCTGCTCAAGAATCGCGAAGCCGAATCGCGCGAGCAGGCCGTCGAAGTGATGCGAACGCTTCAGGATTACAACGTACTTCATCACGGTGAGCGGGGGAAAGAGAGACGAAGGCGATATCGCGCCTTAGGCGGAAGTGAGGCCCCCTTTCCCTCTTCTTACGTTTTGCCTTCGTCAGTTTGCGACGATCACGACTTCAAGGACGATTTTCTGTTCTATCGTTTCCGCAAGGACGACGGAACGTATCCGGAGGAATCCGATGCGATCGCGTTTGCGCGCGGACAAAGACTCTACAGTCGGTACGTACGCTAAAAAACGTCGTAAAGGGAAAAAGGGGCGGGACTTCTTTTTTTGTCACTTGCAGTCTCAAGAAAGACAAGAACATGATCAAGGATAGGAAGTATCACTTGAAAACGTACAAAAAATGCTTCGTAGGTAAAGAATTCGTCGATTGGTTGATCGCCAACGGCGACGTTCCGTCGCGCGACGAAGGCGTGAAGGAAGGTCGAGAGCTCTTGGAAGCCGGCGTCATTCATCACGGTAAACAGGAAAGAAATCCTAGAAGCATCCATTTCCCCCCTAATTTTCGAACAGTTTGCGACGATCATCACTTCCGAGACGAACATCTTTTCTATCGATTCAAAAACGACGAGACGGAAGCGAAGAAATTCTCCGACGTATTGAGCCTTCTCAAGAGCATGTCGCCGCGCGTTCGTCGCAGCACGAAAGAGCAGCGAAGTCGAAAGGGAACGGTCAATGGAACGGGAGCGGGAACGGGCGCGGTAACGGGTACACGCGCGGAAGCGCCCTCGCAAAGCGAAGAGGAGGAGGCTACCTATACGCCTATGTATCCCGCTTCGAGTGATAGGAAGCCTATGCCCGTGCCGTCGCCGTCCGAAGGCACGGATTGTCACGTGTCGGGGGATTGGGTTCAATTAATTGATTCTTTTTTTTCTCTAGAACCGGTTGCGCAACCTGTGACCGTCGATCAACTGATGGCATCTGGAGCTCCGTTCACGAAGAAAACTGTGAAGGTGAGGGGGTAGTGATAAAAAATGTCCCAAGAGGCATTTTTTAATTAGACGTATTTGTTTTAGGTGGCCAGCGATCCTGTTGGGTATGGATTTGTGATACGCGGAGCTCAACCTGTCCACGTGCACACCGTGGACCCATCTGGCCCAGCGGCAGTTGCAGGACTAACGGTACATGTATAACTAAATTCAATGTTGATTATTAGCCCCCCCCCCCCCCTACATATTAATTTATTTTTTCTCAGGTCGGTGAATACCTCGTTTCCGTGAACGGCCAAGACGTTCTCAATTCGACCCACACGGAAGCGGCGCGCCTCATCCTCATTGGTCCCACCACGGCAACCCTCGTCACGATGAAGAAAATCTAGTAGTAGAAATGTATATGAACACGAAACTTTCTAGCCTTTTTTCCTCCTCCTATTATTTTCCAGTTGTACAATGTCCTCGAATCTCATTAGATACCACGCGTTCATTTGGGATATCTTTCCACAATGCATGCGTGACCCTAGCAATAAGCATCTCATGTCTGCAAGCGCCTCTCTAATACGTAGACTATTTTTACCTGTCCCCCAGCAGCACACGCAGCAACAAGAGCGAACTTCCCGTCTTCTTTTTCGAGTCGATTAGCTGCTGTTGTAACCAGGCGGCATCCAGTTGCGCCGAACGGATGCCCAATGGATAGTGATCCGCCCCAAAGGTTAAATTTTTCCATAGGAAGGCTGCCGACCTAAATAAAGCAAGTCCGTGAGGTTGATGGTTTGTTGGGCGAACGCGTCTTTTTACCTTTTCTTTGAGGCCCATGTAGTTCTTCGCAAACCAGTCAGAATCCATTGCTTTGAGATTGGCCAGAATCTGACCCTGCAAAACAGAAAGGGATATCCTCTATATAATTGAGAATGAAATCAAGAACGAGTGAGATGCGATTCCAAATAGGCTGCACTGCTAAACACTTCACGCAGCAAATTTTTAAAAATTTATAAAAAGTTACGACACTTGATACAAACCACACGGAAGACGGTGCTATGGAGGTTTATCCGGTATCAGAGGTATCTCACAGGCGCAGCGGAACTATTGGACTAGGAAGGCCGGAGCCCTTGTCAAGTGAGGAGAATGACCGGCCACCGGGCAGTGGTCAAACCCTTGGGGAGAGTTTCCAACTCCCTTCTATCCTAGCCAAGAGCTCATGCTCCTGCTACTGATAAGTATATGGAAACGCTGGGTATATATACAGTACCGGTCATAAGTATCAGGCCACCCCTAGTAACCCTTATACAGAGTCAAGTTTGTATGATGCGTGATAAAAAAGTCTCTCTTTGCTTTTAGCAAAGCTTCTTTTTAAAAGAAGAGATAAGTCTTAAATTTGTAAAAAAAAACAATTGTAGCAAATTTGTGGCAATTCCATTGAGACAATACGCGCTTTAGTGATAACACTAAGAATAATACCCTTCACCGAACATAGGACAATTTTTGCGTAAAAATTGAATTTTCCTATGCTTAATTTTTTTTAATTAACTGAAAAGTCGTTAAAGTTTAACATAACAAATGTTGCAAAGTTGTCTTCCGCATGCCTCCAGTTTGGGACTAGGAAGCTACTCTGTTTGCAATAACGCCATTTTACCACCTTTTCATTTTAATTCTCTAAACTGGTCTAACTAATGCTTTAGAAATCGAAGTTGTCATTAGATGAAAGAGGAATAAATAAGCATCCTTTTCAGTTCTTTTACTGAAGTTGCTGATGCTTTTAACAGAAATTTCTACGTATAGTTCTAAAACAAGGATTTTCTTAATGCTTTGCAAAAAATTAAAACTTTAAAAATTTCTGATTTTTGCCTTTAGTTAGGTTGGTTTCAATCTCAAAAATTTCGCAAGCAATAAAACTAATGCTTATTAACTTTGGAAGTCAAATATTAATTCATTTTGCCTAAGTTTTGCCTAACTTTCAAAACGCACTATAAATAGACAGGGTTACAGTACTGCTCTTGTAACGCCACACAGTTGCTACAAAACTTGCAACATTTGTTCTACGAAAGAAGAGCAAAGGTAGAAGGTTGTTACTAGTGCAAACAGAAGTTCGACTTCTACGTATCTTTTGAATGAATGAGCGCGTATTACGACAATGATTACTAAAGAAACCAGGGTGGCCTAATACATATGATCGGTACTGTATAACAACCCTGCCTGGGTCACTTCGACTGCAGCTATGCACACAAAAAAACACTCTTAATCGGCCGCAAATACGTTTCTGACAACAAAAACAAATGAATTTTGTCGCAGATCAATCTAGAAACGCGAAAAAACGACAATAAAACGCGTGCCACGTACGCAAGGCACGCCCTGTCACGCTACATATGATGTCAGTGTATGATGTCAGTGTAACGCATGACAAAATCAAAATGCCTCATACGAGAGAGTAGAGACGAAGAACCGGGCGCGAAGTGCATTGTGAGTCTATTCTAAAGACATTTGATCGTTCTTTGGAGGCAAAAAGCAAACGGATGCGTAGCAACGAGAATAAGCTTGGTCAGCACAATCTAGGTGATATATGCCGCCTCTATAACGAGCATAGCGGAACGTGCGCTACACGTAGTGGAATGCTGGCGCGTCGGGCGCCGTTTCAGTCGTTTCTTACGAATTGGAGTAAAGGGGAACGACGGAAAACGTGTGTTTTCAGTCGTTCCTTATAAATCTCTTGTAATTTCACTGTAATTTTTTACAAGAAAGTCCCTTGGCCAATCACTTATAATTTTACTGTAATTAATTACAAGGGAGTCAGTCGTCTTACCGCAAACGCTTCGTGATATTCAAAGACGTCTATGTCGCTAAGCGAGAGCTTTGCACGCTGTAGCACTTTAGGTGTGGCATAGGCAGGCCTGAAGCGGGGGAAAAAGGCTGTACGTACTCCCTGATGGCAAAGATAGCAGTCTATGCTTATACCCGAGAAGAAGCTGGTCTTTAGGATCTTGAGAAACGTAAACAAATTCCCTAGAAAGGCGTGAAAGTCCGTGGCTAGTTTTCGACATAGGACTTGCCTGAGATAAGCCTTTGGTTTGAATCCCAGTGCCTTCGCTTTGTCCTCGGTCATAATCAGAGCAGCCGTCGCTCCGTCCGTCTTTGGAAAGCACTCGTGAAGAGCAATCATGCGAAATATAGTGTCAGTGTACCAAGTACGACGCGTTGGCCGGTGTGATACTTCCATGGGGTTTAACAAAGGCTGGCTTGAGTTTGCTCACTTGGGCTACAGTCGATTTGCGAACTCCGTTGTCTTTCGAAACGTAGCCAGCTTTTCCTGAGCCCAAAAATTCAAAATCCCAACATCAATTAATAGCATGCATGACGCTAACCTGGAACAATGACGTCCAAGCGGTCAGACAGAAGCCCTTTCTATAGCAGAAGTGCACTAAATTAATAATATTTCCTATAATAAAGAGCGAACCTCTGACGCTTCGTGAGCGAAATTGTGAGATCTCACGCCATATTCATCCTAAGGAGTACGTAGAGTATCTAATAAATATCTAGTAAATTAATCAGCTACCTGCTCTTTTCTGCTTATAGCAAAAGCAGCAGCCAATCTATCCCCACTGTGACCCATAGTCTCGCCTGTAGAAAACTCACTAATAGACGGCAGCTAAGAAGAAAGAGAATACATATGTTAAATGAGGTTTTTCTGCTTTGTTCTTTACTTCCAGTCCCAAGTTTCGAATGCCACTCAGCAAAAGGCCAAGTCTAGCAGGAAGAGTCTTTGCCTAATATGCCAAGTGTTTCAACTTTTTTTATTAGAGCGCTTTTGTTAGACACCCTACTCTGTTCAATTTCAGAAGCGTTTTTCGCAAACCACGTGACACTTTGATGGGCACGTCTGAGGCAAAGTCCACGCCACCGGCAATGATTACGTCAGCTTGTCCAGTAGCCAAAAGACCCATCCCTCAAACAAGAGTAATTTCAGAGATTCGGAAACGATTATTGAATCAATACCCGATGTAATAGCTTGGTGAGCCGAAATGCACGCCATGCTGACTGTGTGAGCTGGAGTAAAGTCAGAAAATCCAGCCCCACGAGCTACCTAAATAGTTGAGTGACATAATTCGAAGATCTCGAAAATGAAGCTCTACTTCTCTTGCTATGTTCGCTGATTTTGCCTCTTGGATGACGTTACCAAAGACAATGTAATCAACTTCCTCTGATAAGCCAATAATTTATATAGATGGAAGTATAATATAGAGGTCTTGCCCTTGGGTATTTGAGTCCTTTGCAGAAGTCCTCTAACAAGAACAACTATCTGATCATAGGTGGATATCTACCGCGTGACTCTTACTGCAAAGCCATTCTTCCTATGTCGTATTGCTCGAGATTTGCATAGCTATTAAGACAGTACCAATAACACGACTTCGACTTTTTCTCCTCTTCTAGAATTCATACTCGCTTCCAGCTGTGAGAAAAGGTGTTCGGACGCCTTCGATCAAAACAATGTTCTTCTTTCCTGTAGCTAAGCAAAAGCGACTTCGTTCTAAAGCATTGCGAAGCGAAATTTTCCTACTCGTCGCTCCTCCTGATTGATATCGGGCAGTGGAGATCGTTCCCAAGCCGTAGAAGGCTTCAAAAGGAAAGTGTTACAACAGCGCCTAGTCTACGCATCATTTCTAGCACCGGCGGGCTGAAAAACGCGGCGCAATCCGAGCATTTTTTGCAAGAACGGTGGAAAGGTCAAGTACGTTGATTCCAATCGACGCCCCGGATTGAACACAAAACGCAAGGGAGCCCCGTATCTCGTCATCACCTACACAGAGACAAAGAACGCCAGAGCAGACGATCGCTACTCCACTCTGAACGTCAATAACGTAAGAAAGAGCGACTATCCACGGACGCGCGCGCGACTGCAAACGCAGCGATAATCGAAAGCGCAGCGCGCAACGACTCGAACGCGATCTTTCCGAGACGATATCAAAGACGCCAAAGCAGCCGCTCTTAAATCTACTTCGCGCTGGAGCACGCAGAAACCGATAGTTCCCACACTTCCCCTTGGATAGACGCCAGACCCTACTTCCGTTTACGAGTACGTAACAACCCCCGTACACTTCTATGGGCGCCACGCCGAAGTCTCGTGTATCGACCTCCCCCGTGTATTAATTTATTAATAGCGTGGTCTCCCCCTCGAAATAATATTAGGTCGCTAATTAGGAATTTTGTAGGCGTGACCATGGGAGGTGCTGTGTCACGTGGCATTGATAACGACGATCTCGTGGACAATTTAAAAAATGACGAGTACATTGTGACGGAGTCGGTCGAGCGCGCCTTTCGGCTCGTTGATCGCGGCGATTTCTTTCTCGTCGAAGATCGCGACGGCGCGTACGAGGACCACGCGTGGCGAAACGGGACATTGCACATGAGCGCTCCGTGCATTTACACGAAAGCGGTCGAAGCGCTGCAATTTCGTCCCGGTCTCTCCTTCCTCAATCTCGGTTCGGGCACCGGGTACTTGTCGACGCTCGTCGGAACGCTCATCGGTCCGCACGGGACCAATCACGGCATCGAGATTCACGAGCGCAACGTACGCTACGCGGAAGAGCGCGTACGCGAGTTCACGCGCACGGCGCCCACTTTCGATTTGACGTCGTTTTGCCCGCCGAAATTCGTCGTCGGCAATTGCCTCTTTGTCAACGCAGCGTTCCGGTTGTACGATCGCGTCTATTGCGGTGCCGCTTGCCCGGAGGAATATATTGATTTTTTGAAGAGTCTTCTTTGCGTTGGAGGCATTCTTGTCGTTCCGTTTGAAAATCAGGTACAGTCTGAGATTCTTTGTATCATCAATGGTAGTATGGTGTGTTCTACAGTTACAGAGAATTGAACGGGTTTCTCAGGATGAGTACAAAATAGAGAACGTCTTGTCTGTATCCTTTGCTGATCTTATCATTCCAAAAAAGGAGGAGAAAAATTTGACGGCCAGCATTGAAATCAGTAAGGGAGATATATGTATGTCTATGAAGAGTTTATATAATTGTCTTAGCTTCCGAGCCGATATCTCTTCAGGACTTGTGCCGTCTTGCTATCCATTCGTCTGTTGGCGAATCGCGTCTTTCTCGCTTGGCTGAACTGCCGCTTCCCCAGTCAATTCTGCCCTATTTGCGTTGCTATAGGGACGACGAGGCAGTACAGAGAAAATTGATGGAGAAACGAGAGGCAGCCGAACGTATGAAGAAAATGCTGAGCAGGCAACTTCCAAAGAAAAGACGAAAGACAGGCGATGAGGAGGACGAGGGGGAGGAAGAGGATGGAGACAATGGCGAGGATGACGACGACGACGACGACGACGACGACAACGAAACTGTCTCACCAATGAATCTCCCTTTCGGGGGTCCGCTATTTATACGATTGGATCAGTTGGGCGGGCTTGGCTTTGTGGGCAGCGCAACACCATTTGCCGTGCAGACGATGCCCATTTCACCGCCAAGCGGACAGCCAGAAATGGAAATTCCAGAGAACGAATGAGTGAAATGATATGCAGAGACTTGATCATATATGGACCACAGGTAGTTGACTAGAGATTATAACTGTATTAGAATGTAAAGTCTCACAGACTCAGAACTTTGTGTTTTGGTACATATGCAGCTGTATTGTGTCTTGCATTCCTTATGTAAATAAATCCCTTCAAACACAGCGCGCGTGCGCAGGATAAACGTGTGTCGCTTTTCTCTTTTCGATGGCCGAGGGCGAGGGAACGAACTCCGCAGCGGCGAAAGGCTCTGCCTACGGTGGCTGCGAGGGTCCCGAAGCAATGTACGTCAAGCTGATTTCGAGCGACGGGCACGAATTCATCATCAAACGCGATCACGCTCTGACGTCGGGCACAATCAAAGCCATGCTCAGCGGGCCGGGTCAGTTTTCGGAGAACGAGACGAACGAGGTCAATTTTCGCGAGATTCCGTAAGTCGATGGGGGCGAAGAAAGAAAGGGGGGCCCCGTTGTAGAAATTCTCCTCTCTAGATCCCACGTCCTGATGAAAGTGTGCGAGTATTTCACCTACAAGGTGCGCTACACGAACAGCAGCACGGAAATCCCGGAGTTCCCGATCGCACCCGAAATTGCCTTGGAGTTGCTCATGGCAGCCAATTTTCTCGATTGTTGAATAATACGATTGGGGAGAAAAGAAACAACAGTACCTTATTGCAATGCGTTCATAGTATGTGAGTCTATCGCTAATAAAGAATGTATCAAAGATAGGAGTAGTGAAATGTCACGTGTATTTTATTGCGAACGGAACATCAAATCAAAGCAAAGGCGCAATAGCACATTCAAGACATGCACGGATAATTCTATGTCTGATTCCATCACGTGGCTTTCTCGTTCTTAACGATCAGTGGGCCAACGTTGTCACCTGTCGATTGATTGTGCTTGTTATGAGACCCATCGCAATAGGGAAACTTAGACAGAGAAAAGATTTTCTCTAAGGAAAAAAAAATGAGCTTTCGTCTTCTTACTTTCTTTGATTTCCAGCAACGACAGAAAACCGCCTTCTCTCCTAACTCCTCTATGTCTTTCGACGTTGCGACTTTGTTCTTGTCTTTATCGATCGATGCATTGATCCATCCCGCTTGTTTGTCGTCGGAAGATCGCGTTTTTGCTGTGACGTCGTTTCCGTTGCCTCCGCCACCGCCTCCAAAGAAGAGACGAATCAGGGCGAAGATTATGAGCGCAATAAAGACAACGAAAGCAAACAAGCGAAGCAGTTCGTTGAACGACAGCTCGGAGAAGCCTCCGAAATCTTTAGGAATCGGAATCGACTTCAAGTAGTTCGGTAAGGAGACGTGGAAAAGATTGCGAACGCTTTCCATAGTGCGAGCATGCGTAGACGGCGACACAACACGTTCGATATTCGTTTTCTTTGCTTCCTTTGCTCGGTACGTACCTGCTCCCAGCATGAATGCATGGTCTCTTAAGTAGGATGTCGTGTACTGCACAGATACTAGCCAGAGAGTAGATTTCTTACACGACATGTGCGTGCAGGGCGAGATATTTTTTATTCGCGTTTTTTATTTTAGGTCCCTTCTTCGAAATGGCACTGCTGAACGGTAAGCAGACCTCCAAAGATCGCCGAAATTCATCGTCTCCTCTTCCTAAAGACGTCACGATGACGGGAAAAGACATTCGAGAGGAGCTCCTCAAATCGAAATCGCCGCCGCGCGTTCTCACCGCTTTCCAGGGCAACATATCGCGCAAGAACTACGACGTCTTCGTCGACGTCGTAGAGACGTTGAAACGAGCCGGCGTCCGAATATCCCAACACGAAATCGCCTTAGAGAACGAAACGAAAACGAAAAGCGTCCGCCTACCTCTTCTCCACTGGGCCGCCGTATTCGGTCGAAAGGCCGAAATCAACTATCTCCTCACCGAGTGCAACTGCACGAGCGTCGATCGCGATTCCGTTCGCGGCGGAACGGCCCTCCACAGTTTCCTTCTCTATCGAATGGGCATACGCAAAGACAGCAGCGACGAATCGTCGACGTTGGATCGCGTCTTGCCCCTTTTCGTCGACGCCTTCTACGAGCGCGACAACGACTCGTTGACGCCGCTCCTCCTCAGCGCGCACATCGTCGCCTCGGATACCGTCTTTTCGCGAATTTTTTGGGAGGATGCCGTGCGCGCGTTTATCGTTCAGGCGCGCATCGATTTGCGCATGAGAGAAATGCTCGACGCGTGCGACGGCGACGGGAATACGGCGTTGCACGTCGTCGCTCCTTGGAGCATTTTGAGATCGTTCGTTCATACTCTTGTCACGAATGGTATGTATGAGCTCTTTGATTTGCATAATAGAGTCGGAGGGGGGGAATTTATTTTAGGGGCTAGTCTTGAGGCTCGAAATGTTGACGGACTTACTCCCGGCGACTTGGCGTTGAAATCCGATGAGGGGCAATCGAACGCGCCTTTGCTTGGGAAGACGCCGGCGATCTCATTGCCGTCTCGAAGAGAAGAAGAAAGCAAGTACGACAAATCAAAGTTGGACTCGTCCACAAACAAGAGAAAGAGTTCTCCGCGTAAAAGACGGGATGAAAGGTCAAAGGAGACTCCGCAGCCGAAGATCAAGAAGAAGAAAGAATCGTCAGTTCTGTCGGCAACAAAGATCAGCGATAGAAGGTAATGGGACTGAAAAAAACTCTAGTAGCGCAGCAAGCGTCTTGCTTCTGTAGTCGTTTAGTAGTTGGACTGCCCAGTGATTGGTCGCAGGATTTAGAGCCAAGAAGTTGTAGTGAAACGCCAGAGAAGTCAAAGCAAGTATGGCTATGAGCTACTATCATTCCTAGATACCTACTCTATCAATGTTTCTTTTTAGAAAACGTCCTCTGGACCATCTCGTTCTAATGTGACTTCGTTTCATCAGCCAACAGGTTCTAAAGCTTCTCACGTAGAGAAAGATAACCTATATCCGTTTTAGATGACAAAACTAATATTATAGCTTCATGTATTGAAGCTGGTCTGCTTAATGATATGACTGAGGCTGCTAAAGACACAAAGCAACGACTTGTTGGAACCGTTTTGCCCTCTCTTTATCAGAAAGTCGATGGTATATAAGATTTAGAGAATTTGGCGGTAGTAAAATCTTCTAATTTTTCAGATTGTGAAAACGATTTGAAAAAGGCGCGAAGCGAAATGTCAATTTATCTCAACGCGTTTGTTTCTATGACGAAAGAGATTCAAAATTTGACGGAAAGTCTCGAAAAGTTGCGTGAAACCGAAGCGGCGTGCCTCCTGAAGCAAACTGAAGCAGAGAAGAAAGTGAGCGAGGTGATGGCAAAGATTCAACATTGTGACAAAATTATTGACGAAATTCCCTATCTTGATCAAGCGGAATCATAATGTGCTAAAAAACTCGAATACTCTAAAAGTAATCAGCCTTGTTCATTTGTCGTTTAGGATCATGTACCGTATCTATACTTGGAGTTGTTAAGACTACTAACTAAAAGTTCTCATATTATTATTATTATTATTATCTTTGAATCACTCACCCAAGGGAGCAGTGCCCAATTTAAAGGGCCAACAAACACACAGACACAACACCAACAAAGCAAAAACAAACACAACGATAACTTATTTCAAAACGCCCTTAGGCCATATGAGTTAGCTCGCGCTAAGCTACGCGGTTTTGGGCGGTTCTGCACATTTCTCGCTCGCCGGCTACGGGTACAAGTTCTTGAGTTGTTTCACGGTCTCAGTACGCTTAGGTGAGTGCGCAGTCTGGCCTTCAGCCGCTCGTCTTCTGGCGAAAAAGATTTCAAGTCACCTCGCCCCCCTCGATATCGATCTAAAGCCTAAGGCACGGTTAGAGCGACTAGTAGACAGGCCTTAGATTGAAGAGGGGGGCGAGGGATCAATTGGAAGGAGAGAAGGCGGCTGTTACGTAAAATTTACGGCAGTACAGAAAAAAATTGAGGTTCCAATAGTTTTT
The DNA here is from genome assembly GCF_947507565.1 of Oscarella lobularis. Classification (NCBI taxonomy): domain Eukaryota; kingdom Metazoa; phylum Porifera; class Homoscleromorpha; order Homosclerophorida; family Oscarellidae; genus Oscarella; species Oscarella lobularis. The sequence goes on along the minus strand of NC_089191.1, from coordinate 584,045 downwards.
AGATTCGGAATCAATGGCGTCTGACGTGAAAGTGAATTCACCGCCGTCATCAGGAAATGACGTCACGTTGACGTCATCATTGGAATCGAATTCTCAGGCTCAATCCTTACTGACTGGCTCAGAATTGCGTGCCATCATGATTGCGCATCCCGACTCCATCCCCGACGTCATCGTCTCGCTGAAGGGAAGAGCGACCGTCGAAGCGCGTCGAGTGTTCCAAGACGAGGTCGAGCGTCTCGAAAAGTGCGCGATTGACGTCAAAACGCATCTCGTTGCCGTGAAACACAACGACGTCAGCGTCGAACTGCCCCTTCTTCACTGGGCGGCCGTTTTCGGTCGTTTCGCTCTAATCGACTGGCTAATCGGTCGTCCCGGCTACAGTGCGCTCGATCGGAATCCCGCATCCGGCGGGACGATTCTTCACAGCTTCATCTGTTACGGATCGGGCTTGAGACTGAAGTCGGAGGTGGAAAAAAACGCCGTCGAACGATTTGTGAACTTATACGACGGCTGTCTTATCGTTGCCGATAACGACGGCAATACGCCCTTGTTGCTCGCTATTCATTATCTTCTTCATTCGGGGAACGCTGAACTGGCTGAGTTTTACGTCAAGACGCTTTTCCATCAAGCCTACGTTGTTTTCACCGATATCAGGGTGTTTCTCGATACGCAGGATAATCGCGGTAACACGGCACTTCATCTTCTGGCTCCCTTTGATCAATACAACGCGTTGGTTAAGTTTTTATTAGCAAATGGTTAGTATGGAGTATAGAGTTAATTGTTTTGGGGTTTGATTGGGCTGGGCGTTCTCTCCAAGGAGCGAGTCCGTCTGTTTGGAACGTTGAGAAGAGGTCGCCTTTCGCCGTTGCGTCCGTTTCAGAGGCCGAGCTCAACGCCACTGCTATATATCACAGTCTGTGTCCTTCGAGTGAGAAGGAGGAGTCGTCAGAACCCGAATCGTGTCTCCAGCCTAGAAGGAAACGAAGGAAAAGCTCGGAGAGGTAGAGCAGGAATTTCACGTTGTTTTAGCGTTGACGACGACTATTTTTTGCAGCTTATATTTGCATAATGATGACTTGCCTGAGCCTCCTCCTATATCAGCTGAAAAGAAACGAAAGAAAAGCTCGGAGAGGTAGATAAATAATTTCAATTTTTTTACGGTGATGACTACGTTTTTGCAGCTTCGTATTGGCTGACTTGCCTGGGTCTCCTCCTTTATCAGTTGAAATGGAGAAGAGCTCTGTAGGAAAAAGAAGTAATGTAAGTTTTGCTCTCAATGTGTACTTTCAGAAGCCCAAGTTTACTCGGAAGACACCAGTCATAGCAAAAGGCTCCGAGACGAATGGAAATACTTCAGATAGCGATGGCCATCTTTTGGGGTCTCTGGTTAAGGCCGGTCTTCTTGATCACGTAGTCCAGTCAGCTAGAAAGCGAAGAAAGAAAGCTCAGGAAGAAGTCGCCACATACGCTAAAGACATTAAAGGTAGAGAGAAAAAATTTTCACAATTTTTTCTCATTGAGTGGGGTCTTTAGTTGCTAAGAAACAGTTGCGCGTGGCGAGTCAGGATATCAAGCGAAGACTCGAGGCAATACGGGCGAAGAACGGAGAAGTGGGAACGCTACTAATAGGCCTCAATCGACTTCGACAGACGGAGAAGTCGTGCATGGAACGACGCGACGAAGCGGAGAAGAAAGTGAGAGAAATCAAGAATAGGATTGTGCATTGCGATAACGTCATCGTACACGCTCCTCTTCTTGACGTATAGGTATTTTATTATATGAGTACAGTACAGTAACATCTAGATGTTGGGTTGAGTTCAGATAATTACAGTACTAATAGTGCTATTTGCACTCCTGGAAGTAGTTTGTAGAGTAGTCTTTCCAAAGACTATCTTATTAGAAAGCGAGAAACGACTCGGCGAAGGAGGGCTCCTAAATTAGGCTACTAACTAGCAAAGACAGTACACTACTACTTGCGTATGCAGCTATTTGTACTGTAGAGCTTCTTAGTGCCATAATTCTATTGCTCGTTTCCTTGCTAAAAAAGGCACATCTGCTTTTGCCCACGCCCGTCAGTAGGACATCCGCATCCGCAAGAGTAAGTTCTTGTGACTCGGTTCTTTTGCGTCAGGGGTCACTCCTATTTTTCCATGGTGAATGCTAATGAATAAGAACTAGGATACGAAGCCTAATTGTTGGAACGTCATTCTTCGATCCGGGAGACAGACGCCTACACCTAAGAGCGATCGCTACGAAAGCAGGTCTCGAACGGCATCTGTACCCGCTCGCACCGCATCAATCGATCGCCCGGTAAGCCGTTCACCCAATCGAACGCCTTCGAAAACCGCAGAAGAGCGGGTTATCGTCGAACGCTAACCGAACTGTTCCCACCCCCTAATTCCGGCTATCGCCTCGAGCGTAAAGCCGCGCTCGCCGAAGCCAACTACTACCCCGTTCTATTCCCAAACGCTTTTTCCTCGACCAAAACGCGAGCGTCTTCCTCTAGAAACGAAGACGACAATATGGCAACGTCGAACGGAACCACGCCCACGACACCAAGCAGCGTCAATTCGTCGTCCCTCGCCGCGAGCCCGTCGACGCCCGTATATCAACAGCACCAAATTACTGACGTCAAAGTCGAACGCATCATTAACGCGCGCGAAGAGGCGGCAAAAGTGCGTGCCGACGGTCCGGGCCTTCGCGCCGGTCTCATCGGCAGACCGTGCTACTTCAGCGTCGACTACTCCGCCGCCATAGGCGGCAAACTCGCCGTCAGTCTCGTCAGTCCGCGTCAAATCGTCCAACGACGCGCCATCCTGTCGCGCGCTCCCGAATCGACGGGATATCATTATATGTTCACCCCGGTCTCCGGTGGCGAGCACGTGCTCAAGGTTCTCTACGCCGGCGTGCACATTCCCGGCTCTCCGTTTCGCGTTCAAGTCGCTCGCACCGAGACGTACATCGAAAAGAGTCCCATGTGGACGCACGGCGAGCCCAATCCGGCGAAGGTGATCGTCACCGGTGCCGGCGTGAGAGAGGGCGTCGTCGGGCGACCGGCGACGTTTCGCGTCGACACCACGGACGCCGGCGACGGGACGTTGACCATCGAAGTCGAGTGCGAGAAGCGGGATAAGTCGCGGAAGAAGTTGGATGCTTCTTCCGAGTTGAATCCCGCCGATGGGTCCCACTTTGTTTCCTATACGACGCCCGACGTTGGATTGTATCATGTTGTTGTCAAGTATGCTGGGGGTCATGTGCCTGGGAGCCCGTTTACGGCTGAGATTCGGGCTAAGGGAGAGTAAGGATTGCCCCCCCCCCCCCCCCCCCCCCCCGTAGATATATTTATGCATTGACTTTTCTCCTTTGGAATGAATTGCGTCTTTGTTGGCTGGTGATTAGTAAGGAGACACTGTAGCGTGTGGAAACTACGTTGTATCCGTTTTAGTGCATGGAATGACAATTTTAGACTGCTTATGGAATGGAATATATTGTGCTGCCAGTACTCACCCCAGTACACTGCTTTCCAAACACTAAGGCGCAAGAGGAGCAAAAGACGCATGTTCAGTAGCTGCATTCAATAGGAACTCGCCTTCGTGAGGCACAACGTCGGATAGCCCGTAACTTATGTGTTCTTCCAGGTGTGTAAAAGATTAGCATGATTTGGGGGTGGAAATGAAGCCAAAGTGGGAAACTATTCCTTATATGGAAGTCTTAGTGTAAAATAATACGGAACTGACGTCATTCCGGGCTATGTCTCACGTGGGCAAGTCCTTATAAGAACCCCAGCAGAAGGAGCTCTTTAGTTAGTCAAACCGATGGGTAAAGTTTTGCTGTTCTTGTGCCTATATGGCTACTTTGCTGATCAGTCGTCTCAGGTACATAAACCAGAAGACTCAAGAGAGCTTTAATTAACTATGCAATATCTGTCTGCAGGCACCATCATCTGCGTGGGATCTCAATAAACACATCACTGGTCCGCGAGGATTGCCAGGACCTGTAGGACCTTCAGGTTTGCCTGGCATTGTTGGTCCACCTGGACCACCTGGTCATACAGGAGCTGATGGAAGAATGGGAAATCCTGTGCGTTGTTGTTTGGATAGAATGTAGCTAGTAACCCATAATTTATTTATTGGCAGGGTCCCATTGGAGAGAGAGGGTTGCAGGGCCCACAAGGAATCAAAGGCGACAGAGGAAATGCTGGCTTACAGGTTGGTTTATTGTAGAAGTTGCCATGTCCAAATTGATGTGTTTGTTGCTTGAAGGGAAGAACAGGAAAAGCTGGTCCAATGGGCAAGTTTGGTCAGAAAGGAAATAAAGGGAGCCAAGGTTTGCCTGGGCCTGTGGGTCCTAAAGGAAATACTGGGCATAAAGGACAGGTGCTGCTGGATTTCTCAACATAAATAGATATTTTTTTCACAAGTCTATGCTGTAGAAAGGCGAGAGAGGTGCTCAGGGTGTCCCTGGGGTTTTTTCCAAAGATGAAATTAAGTCTCTTTGGGAAAAAGTTCGAGACATAGAACGTAAGCCAACAGAATTCGAACCTGTTCTTAGCTGATGCATCTACTTGTATGCAGAAAATTGCCAAATGGTTTCTTGTGACTGTGGCTGTTTACAGAAAAAGAATCCTAATGCTTTGAGTGGCATTTATGGGATTTTTCTTATTGGATTTGGTTTTGTTTCCGCGTATTGTGACATGGAAACTGACGGGGGAGGATGGACGGTCTTTCAGAGACGAAAAGACGGATCCGTTAGCTTTGATCGTGGATGGAAGGACTACGAGTCAGGATTCGGCAATTTTAGCAGTGATTATTGGCTTGGCTTGGCTCCCCTTCACCATCTCTTGCAGCTTAACGAAAGAAATGAACTGAGAGTTGATTTAGAAGATTATAACGGAAACAAAGCACATGCCAAGTACAGTAGGTTTAGTGTGGGAAATTCAGCTTCAAAGTATCGGCTAAGTGTTAATGGATACCACGGTACTGCAGGTGATGCTCTAGATCAGACAGGAGTTCCAAGTGGAGTTGCAAATGGAATGAAATTCTCTACAATAGATCAAGACAGTGATCACATCGAGGATGGCAGCTGTGCTGCTGATTACAAAGGTGGTTGGTGGTTCAAGGAATGTTATAGAGCGTTTTTGAATGGTGCATTCGGAAGAGGCCTAGGCTGGAACGGCATTGTGTGGTACAACTGGAAGCAGAAAAACGAATCTTTGAAATTTTCTGAAATGAAGTTCAGGAAAGCTTGAAAGTGCACGTGGTGATAAGCGCTACGCCACTCAAAGCGTGTACTTTATAGCAATGTTTTCAAATGAGTAGAAAGATATGACATTACACTACGAAATTACACTACAACATTACAGAAACTGTCTGGACATGAATTGTCAATATAATACCCTTCACACTACTAATGCCAATCATTCGCCTTCTTTCTTTTCCTCCGCACCAGGTTGCTGAACTTTGCTCTTTTTCTTTGGCGAATCATCTGAGATAGTAACGTAACAAACTAGGCAAATCGCGCGGCTTGGGGGTTACCTTCGTCCTTTTCATCATCATCTCCTTCATCAGCATCATCCTCTTTGGCATCATCGTCGTCGTCGTCGTCGTCGTCGTCGTCGTCATCGTCGTCGTCGTCGTCGTCGTCGTCATCGTCATCGTCGTCGTCATCTCCTTCTCCTTTTTTTTTTCTCCCAAATATAGCTATAAAATTAGGTAGAGTATCTTTGACTTGGAAACCCATTTCCTTTCTCTATAGAGACTCACTCGAACCGTCAGCGCCGAATATAGGAATGATCTTCCCCGAATCGCCCATAACGATGCCAGAAATGCCGAGAGCAGCAAGTCTCGGGTCATTGGCTTCCGCGAGCTTCCGCAATCTTTCGGCTGCCTCTTCTGGTATTTTTATCTCCACTTTGAGACCTTTTTGATTGCTTTCGTCGTCGCCTCCTTCCGCTAGAGGCAAGCAGTTCAAAATCGCAGTCAAGACAGTCTTGTTTTGCACGACACGCACCCATTCTTCGATGTGGCTCGCGTGAGCGTTCGATCCAACACGCCTCACTGGCGATAACCCGGATTTCTTCAGCGAATTCTTTCGTTCGTTCGTTCTTTCTCTTTCACTACAGTGCTTTACCTGCACGCCCGCGAGTTCTCTGCGTCGTACTACGCAAGGGCGTTCTCCTTTTCGCACTCGATGGAAAATCGAAGCAGAAATGGAACCGAAGGGGAGGAAACAGTAGCATCTCTCGCCCAAAGCGACGAAACAGAGAACGAAAACGCACAAACTCTATCGACCATCGCCAAAGCAATCGACAAGCACATCGACGGAGATCTCAATAAACGCATTGTATTCGACGTCTTTCGTCAACGAGACTCGAGCCCAGACGCCGCATCCACGGCGTCATCGTATCGAACTCAAAATGCAATTCTCGCCGCTCTTCTCTCGCTCGACCAGGCTCGACAGCTTCTCGCAAACAAGGCCTCCTCCTCGTTCGCCTATCCACCTCAGAAGGAGAATTCTCAACGGAAACGTAGACGACGTCATCGGTCTGCGAGAACTATGATGAACAGGAAGGAGAGTCGTCTGATTCCGTCTGCTTCGTCGACGAGACGATCTCTATTTCCATCGAAACGGCAACAACAAGAACACCAGGATGCATCCTCAGACAACGAACTTCTCTCGTCTTCTGACGAAGATGACGTCGTCGAATATAATGATAGCGACGGCAGTAGAAAAGATGCGGTCTTCTCCAAAAGAAGACATCGGGACGATGACGGTGAAGACGAATCCTATCGTCCCTTATCACCATCGTCGACAGCAGCACTAGAATCTCCCGCCAATAAGAAAACGGGAACGTCTGCGGCGGCGGCGGCGGTGGGAAGCGAGTCCACGTGCGATTGGTGTCACAAAAAATTCGGCACGACGTCGGCTTTATTTATGCATATCAAGTACAAGCATCCTCACGTTCGATTGTCGCTCTATCAGTGCCAGTATTGCTCGGTGAACTATTATTTTAAGTATTGCATCGAGAGGCATATTCAGGTGAAGCATCCCCACGTCAGTCCCATCACGAGAGGCTATCGAGTGACCCCAGGAAGCGAGGAATCGACGAACGAGAGCTCTTCCAAAGGGGACGGTCGTGGGACCCCCGTCAAAATTCGAGCGTCCGGCGGCGGCGGCGGCGGCGGCGGCGTGAAGTGTTCGAAATGCGACAAGACGTTTCACAGTGCAAAGTATCTCGAGGAGCACGTCACCGTCATGCACTCGTTGCAACCGCCGAAATATCGCTGCCCCGTCTGCCACAAATCGTTCACGTGGATCTCCAACATGCGTCAGCACGTTCGAACAATGCACCAGGGCGTGAAACGAAAGCGCATCGCGTCGCCGTCACAGGAAAAGAAGTCGATCGCTCAACGACACAAGGCGGGCGTCGTCAAAGAGTACAGCTTCGACGCGACGGAGGACGATAGCCGCGGCAGTTTTTACAACGATCGCGTTTCTACTCCTTTGAAGTATCCCTGTCGACTTTGCAATAAGTCGTTTGGAACGGTGAGCGGCCGTTGGCGTCATATGCACAATAAGCACAATGCGCCGAAGATGAGAACCGTTGGCGCGTCGACGGACGAAAGGCGATCTCTGCAGTCGACTCCGTCGCATGACTACGATGACAATTCGATGGACGAAGTCGATGGGCACAATATCGATGACAATGACGATGATTTTACGATGTTTAGTTCGATGAAGCGTCACTCGAGTGGTAAGTCAAGACGTTCGCGTAAAAAGGATCCGGATTCGGCGTTCGCCGCTGGGTCATTGGGCGAGGACGGCGAGAAGAAAGACAAGCCGATTGCGTACGATCGATTCAACTATCAGTGCACCGTTTGCCTGGAAAAGTTTCCGTATCCCATCTCTCTATTCAATCACATGAAGCACATACATAATAGCACCAGTGCTGGAATACTGGGCACTCCCAAGGAAGGATTGCAGCAGGGGAAAAATGAAAGAGGCGCTGTTGCTAGTCCGCTATCGCCGCCTCCACTGATGTCCGCCGTCGAGAATAATCATTCTTTTGTGGCAACTACTGATGATATGATTTATAAGGACTTAGGCGGTGACGGCGACGAAGGCGAGAAACGAAGTTCGGTTCGTAGCAGCGTGTCCACGGTCGTTTCGGACGACGTAGAAGGATCCCCTGATTTCGATCAGGAAATCAGTCGACTGTTGTGCGACGACGAAGAGGTGCTGCAACGGGAGGAGGCCGACGACGAGAGTTCCTTTCCGAACGAAACAAAAAATGATTTCGAAGGGGCAATCGATGAATCGTCCGGTGACATAGGACTCCCTTCTCTACCCAGATACGGTGCCAACGACGAGGAGGAGGAGGAGAATCACGATGACGAATACGATGACGACGCGACTATGGAAGCGAAGGGGGACGATGAAAAGGGCGGCGGAAAATCGAGCGGAAGAAGGCCAATGGGAACGGGAGATAAAATCTGCGCGACGTGCGGAAAAAGTTATCATTGGTCAGCGGGGCTGTGGAGGCATCAAAAATCGACGGGACATAATCGCACGACTTCACCGTGAAAGACCAAAGAGGTATGTTTGGGTCATAAAATCACCAGCACTCGTCTGACTACAACTGTCACTGTTTTTGTGTTTGTCATTTCTGCTTGCTGCAAGCAATTTGTTTTCGTGCATGGCTATCCCTTGACGTATTGAAATGAAAGTCGGATCACTTGAGCGAGGCTGAAGTAAACTTCCATTAGATTTAGACACTGTAGTTTTATATGAGGACCTTAACAAAGCGACTACTCCAGCTGGCATGAACTTCTTCGTTCTGAAAAACCTCATTCCCATGAATACCAAGAGGACCAACGACAATCCTACGAAGAGACAAAGAGACGCGACTTATCATCAGACATCAGATGTCCATCTGGCAACCGAGACTTAGACTAGATTCTACACGTCTCTGTCAATTTACACACACTGGTAATAGCCCTGCTAGATAGTAGACAAACCCAAGACAATGTAAGGTTTTCCAGGTGCCGCCACAACGGCAGCAGCCGTCATCACTCCAAAGGCCAGACCAAACGCTAACGAAGGAAGGCTGCCTATAAAGAAGGTCAGAATTACTAGCATCGCGTCTTCGTCTAAGTCTACCAGCTTTGGCGTAACCGGCAATGCCGCCAAAAGCGACGACTATAGCGTAGGCGAGAGATACGTAGTCGATCGAAGAGCGAGCCATTGTTTATCGTTGTATCAATCGCACATGACCTCGCTAACCTGCGCAGAAAACACGGTCGAGAAATGGGCCAGGACGAGTCGAAGCGGGCGTCAGAAGAGGCGCGAGATGAGAAAATTCCGTTTGACGAAGCCATCGCCAAGTTCTCGGACGTCGAACTCGGCGAAATAGGGCGCAGTTTCAGCGAGATCTACGAGAAGGGCGGCGACGACGAAAGCGGACGAATTCGAAATCGAGAAGACTTTGCAAAGCATTTTCATTTACCCGTCGTGCTGGGAGATCGACTCTTCGAAGCGTTCGACCGAGATCGAGTAGGATAGAGTAACGAAAGATGAACCAATTAATATCTCGGTCTATAGACGGGTTCGTTGACTTTCCGAGAGTTTGCTGCTGGACTTTCAGTCTGTCTCAAGGGCTCTCTAGCCGAAAAACGAGCTCTGCTCTTCACCATGTTCAACTTGGTTAGCACTTGGGGGATACAGAGAAGTCAATCTTCAATTTTCTTTTTTTAGAACGAGGATGACGAAGGTGTTAGTCCTCAGGAGTTGGCCACGCTGCTGAATAGCACTCTGAAATCGGCCTATACGATTTTGAATTGTGCTTCTGACAGCACGATGCTTTCCCCGTCTCTTCAAGTGGCAGTTGAACAGTGAGACATGGACTGTCACGAAATATTTGGCCGGGGTAGCAAATGGACCCGGTCCATTTGCAGCTGCTGGAAACGGACCGAAGGGTCCAGTTACGGCAGCTGTAGATGGACCGCAGCTACCGTAAATGAACCGGGTCCATGTGCGGCATGCTAGCTGTAATGGACCGGGTCCATTCACGGCTGCCGTAAATGGACCCGGTCGATGTACGGCAGCATAGGGCAGTGCTGTAAATGGACCGGGTCCATGTACGGTTGCTGTGAGTGGACCCGGTCAATTCACAGCACTTCCCGAAGAACGTGCGTGGGAGACCAAGAATGGCGATATTTTGGTCCTTTTTCACGTGATTCAATCGTTTCTTCCACTAGTTGAAGTTAAAATGCAATTCTAAAGCGTTTCGATCGCGTCGATTCGACGGATCGTTCGTTTTAGGCGAGAAAACCGCGATGCGATCGGAAAATCGCGCTATTTTGGTGCTTTCGACGCGATTCGGCCGTTTCTCTTCGTAGTCTAGAAGATTGTTTGGTTATAGAACTTTTTTGATTGATGGGATCGACCAATCTTTAGTTTTGGCCGAGAAAATGGAAAAAAAAACTAACCGCCATCCTCCCCGCCGCCGCTCCCGCCCACCACACCCATCTTAGCATATTTCACTGGGCACCGGCGCAGCGCGCCGGTGCCCAGTGAAATATGCTAAGATCCTAACTAATATAGAACTACGTTCGTGAACGTCGAACGCGCAGTTCGTAGAAGAACCGCAGTTCGTAGAAAATCGATACTTTTGTTGGAAATTTCGAGATTTCTCGAAGCTAGTCGTTCCAACATCGATCTTCGTAGGTGTCGAGGGACTCAGCGTGCCTAGAAAAGTTATTACAGCGGCCGATCTCGTACTTGCGGTGAACTAGATATTAAAAGAACGACATTTTTTGTGCGTGGGAGACCAAGAATGGCGATATTTTGGTTCTTTTTCACGCGATTCAATTGTTTCTTCCACTTGTTGAAGTTAAAATGCAATTCTAAAGCGTTTCGATCGCGTCGATTCGACGGATCGTTCGTTTTAGGCGAGAAAACCGCGATGCGATCGTAAAATCGCGCTATTTTGGTGCTTTCGACGCGATTCGGCCGTTTCTCTTCGTAGTCTAGAAGATTGTTTGGTTATAGAACTTTTTTGATTGATGGGATCGACCAATCTTTAGTTTTGGCCGAGAAAATGGCAAAAAAAACTAACCGCCATCCTCCCCGCCGCCGCCCCCGCCCACCACACCCATCTTAGCATATTTCACTGGGCACCGGCGCGCTGCGCCGGTGCCAAGTGAAATATGCTAAGATCCTAACTAATATAGAACTACGTTCGTGAACGTCGAACGCGCAGTTCGTAGAAGAACCGCATTTCGTAGAAAATCGATACTTTTGTTGGAAATTTCGAGATTTCTCGAAGCTAGTCGTTCCAACATCGATCTTCGTAGGTGTCGAGGGACTCAGCGTGCCTAGAAAAGTCATTAGAGCGGCCGATCTCGTACTTGCGGTGAACTAGATGTTAAAAGAACGACATTTTTTGTGCGTGGGAGACCAAGAATGGCGATATTTTGGTTCTTTTTCACGCGATTCAATTGTTTCTTCCACTTGTTGAAGTTAAAATGCAATTCTAAAGCGTTTCGATCGCGTCGATTCCACGGATCGTTCGTTTTAGGCGAGAAAACCGCGATGCGATCGTAAAATCGCGCTATTTTGGTGCTTTCGACGCGATTCGGCCGTTTCTCTTCGTAGTCTAGAAGATTGTTTGGTTATAGAACTTTTTTGATTCATGGGATCGACCAATCTTTAGTTTTGGCCGAGAAAATGGCAAAAAAAACTAACCGCCATCCTCCCCGCCGCCGCCCCCGCCCACCACACCCATCTTAGCATATTTCACTGGGCACCGGCGCGCTGCGCCGGTGCCAAGTGAAATATGCTAAGATCCTAACTAATATAGAACTACGTTCGTGAACGTCGAACGCGCAGTTCGTAGAAGAACCGCATTTCGTAGAAAATCGATACTTTTGTTGGAAATTTCGAGATTTCTCGAAGCTAGTCGTTCCAACATCGATCTTCGTAGGTGTCGAGGGACTCAGCGTGCCTAGAAAAGTTATTAGAGCGGCCGATCTCGTACTTGCGGTGAACTAGATGTTAAAAGAACGACATTTTTTGTGCGTGGGAGACCAAGAATGGCGATATTTTGGTTCTTTTTCACGCGATTCAATTGTTTCTTCCACTTGTTGAAGTTAAAATGCAATTCTAAAGCGTTTCGATCGCGTCGATTCGACGGATCGTTCGTTTTAGGCGAGAAAACCGCGATGCGATCGTAAAATCGCGCTATTTTGGTGCTTTCGACGCGATTCGGCCGTTTCTCTTCGTAGTCTAGAAGATTGTTTGGTTATAGAACTTTTTTGATTGATGGGATCGACCAATCTTTAGTTTTGGCCGAGAAAATGGCAAAAAAAACTAACCGCCATCCTCCCCGCCGCCGCTCCCGCCCACCACACCCATCTTAGCATATTTCACTGGGCACCGGCGCGCTGCGCCGGTGCCAAGTGAAATATGCTAAGATCCTAACTAATATAGAACTACGTTCGTGAACGTCGAACGCGCAGTTCGTAGAAGAACCGCATTTCGTAGAAAATCTATACTTTTGTTGGAAATTTCGAGATTTCTCGAAGCTAGTCGTTCCAACATCGATCTTCGTAGGTGTCGAGGGACTAAGCGTGCCTAGAAAAGTCATTAGAGCGGCCGATCTCGTACTAGCGGTGAACTAGATGTTAGAAGAACGACATTTTTGTGCGTGGGAGACCAAGAATGGCGATATTTTGGTCCTTTTTCACGCGATTCAATCGTTTCGTCCACTAGTTGAAGTTAAAATGCAATTCTAAAGCGTTTCGATCGCGTCGATTCGACGGATCGTTCGTTTTAGGCGAGAAAACCGCGATGCGATCGTAAAATCGCGCTATTTTGGTGCTTTCGACGCGATTCGGCCGTTTCTCTTCGTAGTCTAGTAGATTGTTTGGTTATAGAACTTTTTTGATTGATGGGATCGACCAATCTTTAGTTTTGGCCGAGAAAATGGCAAAAAAACTAACCGCCATCCTCCCCGCCGCCGCTCCCGCCCACCACACCCATCTTAGCATATTTCACTGGGCACCGGCGCGCTGCGCCGGTGCCAAGTGAAATATACTAAGATCCTAACTAATATAGAACTACGTTCGTGAACGTCGAACGCGCAGTTCGTAGAAGAACCGATGCTTTTGTAAGACACTTCGATATTTCTCGAAGCTAGTCGCTCCAGCATCGATCTCCTTAGGTTTCGAGGGACTACGCGTGTTTAGAAAGGCCATTAGAGCGGCGATCTCGTACTAGCGTTAAACTGGGTGTGAGAACTTGACGTACATGGACTGAGTCCATTCACAGCAGCTGTGAATGGACCATGTAGGTCCAATTGCCGCTGCCGTAGAGAGACCGAGTCCCTTCGCAACGTACAGGCTTTTACCAGACAACAGAACCAATACTAAATTACGTTCACGAAGAAGGTATGAGGTTAGAGTATTGCGAGGGACTCAGATATAACCGGTTAACGATGCCGGCCCTTTGCGGCGATGTCGGACCAACTGCCGCTGCTGCCTTTGGACTGCCCGGTTATTCTACGGCGGCTGTAAACGGTCCCCCGGTCCACTCATCGCCCGTTCGCGTCGTGACAGGACAAACACTTCTCCTCTAAATACTCCTTTTAGAATTGTAAAGGAGGCTTTTGAAGAGTGCGACATCAGTAAGAATGGAAAGCTTTTACCAGTGGTATGTCTCTGTATGGCCATTGTAAATTTGGCTAGCAATTTAATCCAGGAATTTGAGTATTGGTTGAGTCGCAATTCTCATCTCGTCGATAGCATTTTTGGAAGAGTTTGTCCGGAGATTCTCGCTCAACAGGAGCAGAATCGACAGAAGAGTAGCGAAACCAGCGGCGAAGATTCATTATTAGTTGCCGAAAAACCAGCCACAACGACAGACGGCGATTCTCTTATAATTTCAGAAGATCATTTTAGAACACCGAAAAATTCGCCAGCAGCAGCTCCGCGACTTTCAATGGAAAAGGAAGAAATGCCAAAACGGGATTTGACTGTTATTGGTTCTCCCACTCAGCAGCAGGACTTGGATCCGGAGAACTCTCATTGTTATTGGCCTCCGTCTGAAAACACAAAGCAATTATTGAACGCTTATTTGTCAGGCGGCATATCCTCGTTGGACTCCCAGTATCTCACTTCGCCTGGAATAAGCATTGAAGGACCTTACGTAAAGAAAACCGTTATAGCGTGACCCTGAGTATCAATTCAGAAGTTTCTTAATTAAATAGCCCGATCCGATCAGTGAACTGCTCAAGAAGTACGGAATGGACGTCGACGCGTTGCGAAGGCAAATGATGTCGTCGTACAGCGTCGTTCCGGACTCAAAAGGATTCCAAACATTAGTGGTATGTAAAAAATCAGTTTATAAAGAGAAGTCGTCCTTCATTCAATTGCCAGGCTGGCGGTCACTACAGAGCCGCATTAGATTTGACGGGCAAGTTTTTGGCAGCGAATGGTCAGGGCATGGAAGGACGAGATTTGATAAGAGCCTTGCACACGCACAAGACCCTTCAGGCAAGAGCCCCCCCTCCGAGCGTTTTTTCCCTCCAAGTCCTTTTTAATTTTTAATAGGTGTGGTTCTGCCGCTTTGCTTTGCTGTGCAAATTGAAAATGTTCAACGTGGCGCACACGGAATTGGAAGCGTTTCACGATTTCGATCAGCCCGACTTATATTTCGAATATCATCCCGACATCTATCCGGAGAAAAAAGGTATACATTATTTATAGGCGACCTCTAACGTATTTCGAACATATTGGGAAAGGTTCCCTTGTTCCGTTTTCGTTTCGTCTGTTGGCCGCCGAGTTGCCTCAGTACCTCGGCAAACAGCAGGAGGCCTTGGATAAATTATATCGTTTGTTGGACGCCTGCAAAAAGGTGTTGGGTAATCTTAGTGGCGGCTTGGCTGAAGATGGGTCTGATTGGACCATCGCGCATCCTGGGAAAGACGAGAGAGAAGGTGCAACGTATTTCGAATAGGAGGAGATTTTTCCTAATCAATTTTTATTAGTTTTGCTTGCTTTGTGGAACCAGCGAAAAATTCAAGTATTGTTTTCGATAGGAAACTGTTTTGTTAATCTAAAGGTAGGAACAGCTGTAATCCCACTAGGCTACTTATTTTTTGGATAGGAATATCGACTTGCTGTGTTGACGTTTGAGTCTTTAGTCGACGCTGAAAACGTCAACAAAGTCGCTCTGCTTTCGGGAATAGGCCGCCTTCGTCTTCAGGTTAGAAACTTAGAAGTTCGAAGGCTTTTATTTCAGTGACTATGCAGCTCGGCGACATTGAAGGCGGAAAATTGACCTTCGACAAAGCGGAGCAACTGCTTGCAGCCAGCTCTGCTAACGAACGCGATATTGTTATTCAAACTAATCGGTAGTAGCAGTAGGAGTATATACTTTTCTCACTTATGTCTCTCCTTTTCCACCCAAGCGCCTTTGTGTGTGTTGCTCTTGGTCAGTACGACAAAGCGTCCGTCTACTTTCGTGGTGTAACAAAGCTTGATTCTAGCAGTGCCTCGGTCAGTTAATTCCTTACGGTTTGTTCTGTTGTTTAAATTTTGTGCCATGTCTTATAGGCAGTGAACAATTTGGCTGTATGTCTGTTGTATCAAGGCAGACTGAAAGAGGTTTTCTACTGTAACTGATTCCTCTTGAGGTTTAATTAGTCGTTCTAGGCTTTAACGGTGTTGGAAGAAATGATATGGAAAAATCCGGACGACCTCCACGAATCGATCTTGTTCAATTTATGCACGGCTTATGAATTGGAATCATCAAAAACGACTCAGCGAAAAAAGAGCATGCTAGAGCTTGCCGCGAAATATTGCACAGATGCGGTCAACGCCGAATGTCTGAAACTGGGCCAATAAAAACTATTCATCAGAAGTATTTAGTCCTCGTGTGATCACGCGTCACAAGACACTAACAGTGCGCTAAAGGTCTCACATGGAGGACGTGGAAGCGAAGTTCCACAAACTAGCCCAGGAGTATGCAAAGGTCGTCTCTTTTGCACTGTCAAGAAGAGATAAGACGTGACTCGACGCTTTAGGTGAAGCAAAAGAACAGCGTTCTCAAGAAAGCCGTTTTGGAGGAGAAGAGCAAGTTCGCCGCCCTACAAGTTCGTTTTCGCAGTGAACTGTATAGCTGCAAATGGGACTACGGTGTGTAGAAAAACTGGGACGAAGGCGTAAAGGAGGCAAAAGAGTTGAAAGTAGAAACTACGCTCGAGAGAGGAGATACGAAGTTCGTCTTTCGTAGGATTCTCTTCGCGAGAAGGATCAGACCGTGAGGAAATGCATGCAAGAGATCGACAGCCTCGGCTTTCGAAATCAGCAAGTGAGACTTGAGTCCACTTTTCCAAGGAGAAAAAAGATGCTTTCCTTCTTTTTGCTCTTGTCAATTCTCAGCTTTCGAAGCGGGTCATTGTCTTGCAAGAAGAACTTGAACAGAGCAGAAGAGGAGGTGGCAGCGGTGGGGGCAAAAAGTCAAAGGTGAATTCGTTTGGAAACACGGCTCGTCGAACTCACTCACACCGTGGTTTTTTTCTAGGGTTCAGGATTGCCTTCTCCTGCGTTTGCTAGCGACGTTCACGCTCAGGAATTGCAGTCGAAAATTCGCGAGAATGAAAAATTGCACAAGGAGGTATAATGTACAATTTTTACGTTCATTATCTTTGCCAATTTAATCTCTGCAGATTTACGAGATAGCCAATGAGAAGCAAGCTAGGATCGAAGAACTCATGAGACAGTTGGAAGAAGCTAAGAAGTAACCAATGTTATGTTTTTCTTCATATATGTACTGTACCCTTCCTTAGCGAAAGAGACGGCAAAAGCTCGGCCTTGGAAGAGACGAATCAACAGCATCGAATGGCTTTGGAGAATTTGCAGCAGGAGAAAGTGAAATTGGAGGTAATCTATATTTCTCAATTGCCACTGGAGTCAACCTAAATTATTTCAGTCTCACGTTCATGCTCTGGAAGCTGAGCTGAAGACTATTAGAATCCAAGCTAGCAGCAGGTGAAGGAAGCGAAGTCAATAAGAGGAAATCAATTATTTTTTTGGCTCCAGTGAAAGTGAACTAAAGTTCGTCAAGGAAGACATGTCGACTCAATTGGGTACGTCAATAATAAAATACGTATACCTTGTCTATGTTCTTCCCTAGACACAATGACGCGAGTTATTACGGAAAAACTCGCCTTCAACGATTCAAGTTAGAACAATCCGTACGGGCTTTCTATATATCCGCTATTAATTAACGTACATAGTCAAACCTCATTTCAACGCGATGAACGTACCTCTCTACGACCGAAAATATCAAAAGCAATCCCAAGATTTGATTGCCCAAGGCGCCAAGCTTCTCAAAGATTTCGTAGCGGCTTTGTCTAACTACTTGTCCTACACTGAACAGGCAGGCAAAGAGACGACCACTAAATGTCCCTAGGGCTAGTGCACCTGTTTTCTTCGCGCAGAGAGTCCAAGCCTTTTGTTCTGATGTCGGTTCTGGGTCAGAACTGAGTGTCGCCAATGAAAAGGCATCTCGACGCTCTATGGATTTAAATTTTTAATTCGATCGTCTTCTATTGATTAGTATTGTCATTTTCTTCACCAGCATGCTTCCTATCTTCGGCCGTTGAACTCCACCTATTCTTCGTTCAAAGAATCGATTCGTCCTGATGTTCCTATCACTTGGGTGGGTGATAAATGAGAAGCGATTTCTTATTAGAGCTCAAACTTATGTGTAGGAGGTCATTCGGGATTTGCAGCAATTTGTTTCGGCGCATCACCAATTTTCGAGCTATTTGGAGAAATTACAACCGTATCAATTAATCGGGTTATTTATACAAACGCAAATAGACAGACATAGATTTTATTTTTTCTTATACGTAGCATTGAGGAAGAGTGTGGCCAGAGCACGTGCACTGCAACGCTTCGAGCGAGGAATATGGACTTGCGCAAAACCGTTCAAAGATTGGCGGCCGCGCACGCGAAAATGGATCAGTATCTTCAGGCTATCATTACATGCGGTAGGTGCACTCGCCCCAATAGAGAGACGAAGCCAATAGTGCGCGAATTTTTTAGTATCCCTATCTCGCGTCGCTCAAGCCAATCTCCCTGTCGTCTTCAAGAAATTTTCTCTGAGTCTTGAGCAGTTGAATCGAGTCTACAAAGGCAATTGATTTAGTGAAACTTTTTCGCAGTTTAGTAAACGTCTCTTTGTGGTGGGATAGACTTGTCTTCTCAGTATGCGTCCAAAGTGGCTCTAGAACATCAGCTTCCAACTGCTGGACAAGTAATATCGATTGCCTGCCTTCCGTGCATCAGTTGATACAGTATGATGGTGTAGAGACTTAAAACGACCGACGAATGCATTCTGTCTTCTTTGACGGCGACAATCAATGCCTCAGGAAAGGTAAATACATTCGTCGATTTATTAGTCAAGCGGTGACTTCGCTCATCTATTTCTATCTTATTCTTGTAATATAGATTTTCGCTTTCATTGAGTCCAATCTGGACTTTCTGGTTGGATCGTCGAGCGACGTTTCGTCTCCGTCGAGCGGCGGCGGAACGAAAACGAAAGCGGCGTGCGTTGCTGCGTTTAGAAAGCAAGCGCGGGGCTACATGGAAAAACTTGCGAGAGTAAGAAGCTCCCATTATTTTTGTAACTAAGGATTTTTTATTTTGAATTTATTAGCCTCCGGCCGTGTCGGTTCCCTATGAACTGGCGTTGAGAAGTAGTCGCGACGTTCTAAGTTCGTCTGAGAGTCGAATGACTCTATCTGAGCAGGTCAACGACTGTGGTATTGCGACGTCAATTGCCTCGTCTAATTTGCTGCCTCTAAGATTGACATCTGTCGAGGAAAAATATCTAAACTTGAACAGGAGAGAGAACATTGGATGTTGGAGTCTCAGCTCATTCAGATCAAGCACGAAAAGGAGCAAACTGTATTTGGAGCAGCTCCCATGTTTTTGGCCCGTCTAATGCGTAGTGGAATTCTAGAAAAACGCGTCTCTGCAAGAGGAGATGAGTCGTCTTCGCGACGAACTTAGTTTGAGTGCTGCCGGCGGTGCCGGCTCTCCCTCGCTCATACGAGCCGCTACGTCTCTGCATCAGGCTTCCAAGACTCTTCCCCAGTCTCTACCCGTCTTCAAAAGTGCGGAAGAATACAATAAGATTGTGGCTCCGGTTAGAGTGTTGATTCTGTTTAATAATTTTGTTGTGTTATTATCTGATGTATCGTACAGAAATTGGGCCTTGTGTCTGTTGTTTCTCAGGATGGAGAGGTATGTATATTTCAATTAATATGCATCGAGTACAATCACCCACTTTTAGGAGGAGGAACAAGAAACTAGAGAGGTTCTCATTAAAAATCACTTCAGCGCGAGGATCATTCAGATGACTAGACAGGTAGAAATTGACGCAACAACCTAAAGAACAATCTATTGGTAACGATTTTTTAGTTTCAAGAAGCTGACGCAAAATCCGTTCATCTAGAGGCAGAGGTACTGTACACATGATATTATATGCAGTGCTCTTGAACGCTTCGTAGTGTCGCGCTTTGCACAAGCATCTATCTCTGAGCGAGAAAACGAAGGAAAAGCTTGTCGGTGAAGTTGACGGAAGTCACGACAAAATCAAGAAACTAGAGGTTGTACGAGTGAAGGCTTTTGCAATTGGAAATGAATATCTTTGGTGCTTTAGGACGAATTGCAGACTACGACTCACAGCTACGAAGCCCAACTGAGCATGATGAGCGATCATTTGTGCACGTTGAATGACAAATTGACAGCTCAAAGAGAGGAAATTGAAGAATTCAAAGCATCAAAGGTTCGTGCATCGAACGCGTCGATGGACGTCACTCGGACATAAAAAATTTGAAATATCTAGGGTAAAAAGAAGAAGTGAAGGCTATTGACACATCTGTGATTTGTTCGTGACGTCTACTCAGCGCATGCGTTCTTATTTGTTTATTTTTGCTCCCTTTTGTCCGAAAAATGGATGAATGTGACATCCCCTCCTCGACAGAGACTGCCTTGGAGACTTCCGAAACACAAGACGAAGGTAAAAGGAAACGGGGCTCCCCGACTTGGGAGCCGGGACTCAGCCTTGTGGTTCTTATGTCTCCAGACGATTCGAACAAGTGCCCAGTATGCTATCAGCCCTTCTCCTATCCGGCAAAACTCCCATGCGGCCACGTCTTCTGCTATCTATGCGTGAAAGGCTTCGCTTCGAGTCGAAACGGACGTCGCTGCGCCCTGTGCAGAACTGCACTTCCCGTTGACTACGTCAAGAAACCCGACATTGTTGCTGCTTGCGACGACGGGGACGACGAAAACGGTGACGACGTGGGATGTTGGTATTACGAAGGACGAAGTGGCGGATGGTGGAAGTACGACGAGAGAAGTGCGACCGAAATCGAAGCTCAATTCAAAAAAGGCGAAAAGTCGCAGATAGAAATCCTAATCGTCGGACACATCTACGTGATCGATTTCGATCTGATGGTTCAGTATCGAAAGAACGATCCGGCGACGCGAAAACGAAAAATCAAGAGAGATAAAAAGGATATAGAAGATGCCAAAGGCGTCGCAGGTTTGTTCAGTAAGAAAAGCAAAGAAGATAAACTCGTTTCAGTAGCCGCAACAGACGTATAAAATATATATATAAAAAAAGGTATGACTACTGTATTGAAGAGAAGCATGAACTTTCTTTGACGAAATAAAAATTGGTGTTGAGAAACACCGGGGCGCGCATCCAGCAGCGCCAGAGACTATCAACTACATACGTACGTACAGTATACAGCACAGTACTTACACACATGCCTTAGGTTCTATATAAATGTACTACCTCTAACATGCAGTACACACGTACTTCTGCCCACTAATTTTTTTGTTTTTTTATGGCTGCATAACCTATCTACCTACCTACCTACACTACTCCTAGCCTATCTGCCAATGATAGATACAGACATACAATTATTCTTACTAATTTTTTTGGTTTTTTTTTGGGAGGGGGGGGGGGGGCATAAACATATAGATCTTACTTTACTTTTCTGTATCATTTCTAGCAACTCGACCAAGAGCTGTGTGGCGTCCCCAACATTGTCGCCATCATCACCTGTGGATAAACAAACCCCGGCATTTGGAATTATCGAATCAGATTACGCTTGAGGGTGAAGGTGTCCGCAATGGATTTCTTCGCTTTTTTCTTAGCGGCGACTGCCGCTCCCTCGAAGCAGTTCCAAATTCGAATTGTCTCGTCCGCGCCTATGGAGACGACGCGATCTCCATCGGGACTCATAGACATTGCCAGGGTGCGTCCAGTGTGGCCCTCCAATTCGCAAACTCGGTTCAAACTTGGGTATTTCCATATGGTAAGCTGATTTCTCGGGCTACCGTGACTTGATATGAGCTCACGGTGCACGTCCGACCACAGCAGCCCAGATATCTATAGGGATAAATAAATAAATAAAAATACTATGCTAACTTTGTGTGTGTGGCACCTGTGACTTTGTATCAACCTCTTTGATACATTGGCCGCTGTTGATGTTTATAAGTCGGATGTGACGGTCAGCTGTACCACCCCCGGTTGCTAGGAGACTCGGTTGCCATGGACACCAACTCAAACCCTATAAAATTATGTAGAAATAATAATCATATATGTATGTGTATAGGTGTTTCTATACTTTGACAGCAGCCAAATGTTGATTGATTGTCAAATGTGGCTCTTGCTGCCGGGTTGAGTCGTATTTCCATATTTGGACAACGTTGTCGTTGCCCCCCGAGGCGAGATATTTCCCATTTGGAGACCACTTGAGGCCGCACACGCCTTGGCTGTGTCCATTCAACGTGGCAATGTGATGGTCGGGAATGCGAACGTCGTGCTGATGAATTGAGCCAGAACTCGAGCCACTACAGTATGACGCGGAATTGGGAATAGAATTAATTATTAATTTAAATTTTACCTAGCCAAGATATGAGAGTTCCAAGCGAGGCATTGGACCCGCGCATTCTGACTCTTCATCACGCGAAGACGTTTCATCTTCTCCACATTCCACAACTAAATGATTCGACAGGTATTGTCGCTATCAAAAAATATGACGTCATTTTGCGTGTACCTCAACGTGCTTGTTTCCTTTTCCAACAGCCAAATATTGACCGTTTTGGTCCCAAGCAAGAGATGCCACCGTATCCGAATATTCGCTTTCGGGTATAGGGAGTTGAGACGTGGAACCGGACGACGCATTCCACACGTAGACAGCTCCCCCCAAAGCCACAGCCAAGTGATTCGACACTCCCCAATCGAGAATATTCAAATCTAGTTCACACGTGACCATTAATTATTTAATCGGTTATTGATTTTCGTCTATCTTCGTACAGAAATCATCGACGACTTCGGGCGCGTCCAGAACTCGTTCCGGAACGTGCGGGATGACCCTATTCGTCTTCTTCGCCATGGGAGAATGAACGCGCGTGTAAACGGCTCGCACGTGCGACTGAAAACCTTTTGGAGAAGAAGAAATCGTTCGCTGAACGCTACATCGAATATCTAGTTCAATATTTACCGTGAGAATTCGCCGGAGCTTTTCCCGTGTAGTGCAAAATTCTCGTGTTACCGTCGCCCGAACGACCCGTTAGATTTTCGGCCATGATCTTACGATAGGCCAATTTCGATGGGCTGCACGACGATTCGCCGTCGCCCGTCTTTCGCTGGGTTTCGGTCAGAAGGTGATGAGCGTAGTCGAAGTCGGTAGCCGATCGACTCGCGATGAAACGATCGCCGGAAGCGGAATCGGCGACGCGACCGTTCGCCACTCGCGGTGGAGTAAGATGATTGCTTGTTTCGTAACGAGACATGAGCATCGAGAGAGAGAGAGAACGCACGATTCTATGAATCTGTGAGAGTGAAGTTCAAATCGGGGATGCTCGTCTCTTATTGGACGATTCGGGGGTTCTTCGTCGCCGATTGGGCGAAAGGAATCACGTTGCCAGCGTTGCCACAACACCTAGCGCACGTCCACTATAGTTCGATTTCCCGTTTGTTATTTCGCGAAACATCGAAGGTTGCCAGGCGTACCCGTGAACTGGAACGTTTGGAGGTGTTTCTAAACAATGTCTTACCGTCGATTGTCCTGCTCCTCCTTTCCCAACGTTCTCTCGTTCGACGGAGAAGAAGAAATCGAACGAGTCGACGATCGCGACGCGTTGTCGTCGCGACATCGTCGCTCGTCGCTCGAAACGACTCTAAAATCGTCATCGGTCGTGTCGCTGCCCCCTCTCGCGCCTACCCCGTCGAAAACGACCGGGGGCGCGACCTCGAAGGCACTCAAACGATGGAAAGGCAACGTTCTCTCGGCGGTGAAACCAATCAACGAAGCGAGCGAAAAGCGGAAGTTTTTCCACGACAAGACGTCGTCGTACAATCCCCAATTCGTCTATAGGTACGCTACGAACACATGTTTTGACTTCCTATTTGTTTTTCCGGCTACCCGCGACGCTCGAACATCAACAGTCCGATATCTAAGCATATGTGCATCTTCTGTATAGGAAATCTCTGCCTCTGTACGTGCACGAACGATACGCCGACGCGTCGAGCGAGCTTTTAGCTGAGGTCAGCCAGCCAACGGAAAAACGTTCTACGCTTCCTTAGACTAACATCCCTTTAGGCCGTGTGCGTGCTTAGAATTGTTCTGAGGAAATATGGGTCGTTTGAGAAGTACGAGGAGAGAAATGGCGGGCGCATTCTAAGTGACGCCGAGTGTCTGCAGTACGCGAGGAAATATCTACGGGCTCAGGGGATATCGGAGGTGCGAGAGAGAAATTTGAAGAGGAGGGTGGAGTGGAGTTGTTTTGTACTCTAGGTTCGCGTTGTCGTGTCGAGGGATCTCGTTCCTCACGCTCACATGACGCACGACAAACGAGGTCCGATTTTGGAAATGAAATCGGGCGTTTTGAGGGAGCACCGATTCGAAGGATTACTCAATCACGAAATAGGTGCCCCCTCAAGTATTATAGTTCCGTATCTCTATTTGACGTTTTTACTCTCAGGCACTCATTATATCAGAGCAAGAAATGAAAAATTTCAACCGTGGTTCAAATCAGGCAGAAAATTATACAAGTACGCCACCACCAATTGTCCAGATTTCATTTTAAACAGTGGCCTTTTTCTACAGTCTCCTAGATAAAAATCCCACTGAGGAAGGTCTCGCCAGTCTGCATGGCGTCTTACATCAGACGCGCGGGCAGTACTTATTTCGATCTGCTTTGCTCTACTACGCGGCAAGCAAAGCGCAAACAACGAGCTTCCTTCATCTCTTTCACAATCTGAGTCAGTACGTAAGTTCGCCGGACGCCAGATGGAATTATTGCGTCAGAGTCAAACGAGGAATAAGGGACACGTCGAAACCAGGTAAGAAAGACTTAAATATGCGTGAATTTAAATTAAGAATTTCGTGCTTCAGGGTGTTTTTGCAAGGATCAAGTCTATTTCAAAGGGGCTCTCCAGATCTTGAAATATCGACACGAGATCGATTTCAATGGACTATTTATGGGAAAGGTTGCGTGGCAAGACGTGGCGAGACTCAAGGAAGTGAGTCGAAAGAGAAAAATTATGCTGCCAGCATTTATTAGAGACGAGCGAAAATATAAGGAGCATTTAGAGGACATTATGACGACCAATGAAATAACAGAAGAAAAGCTGCTTCAATTAGATTTATAGAAATTTATAGATTGAATTTTTAGAAAAAATTAATTAATGGATTTTCATAGTCGGGACTTTGTGATCTGCTCACGTGCCAACCAGCATGGCGAAGAAATCGGCGAGTAGTACTAATCCCGGTACAATGGAGCGTCTATCGTTTCGCAGAAGGTCTTAGAAAGGCTATTTTGGGTCTTAGAACGAGCGAAAGGTCATCCGATGCACCGCAATGCGGCGACCATCAAGCGTCTTCGCATGTATCGCGGTGGAAAGCCTGTCAGGTTCGAAAATCAACGTCTCGCGCCTTTTTTCGAGTGCTCGAGCCGCGCGCGTGCGATTTTTAGAAATAAGAAGGGGAAGATCGTGAAGCCGGCTGAATATCAAGGCCGCTTGCCTTCGGGGACCGTGTCGCGGATCGATCCCAATCGAAAATGGTTTGGTAAGGTCTTCTCTTGCTTCTTCGGCTTGTGATCGTTCAATTTTCGCCGCTTCTAGGCAATACGAGAACGGTCGCGCAGTCGACGCTTCAGGAATTCCAGGAGAAGTTGGGAAAAGTCGTTCGCGATCCGTACAAGGTGGGAGAAGGACTGAGCCGGCGAAATGGCTGGATTTTTTGTACCCTCTGATTGGTAGGTCGTAATGAAGTCAACTAAAATGCCCGTCAGTCTCCTACAAGATTATGCCAAAGTACTGTATCGACCTTTTTCTGCTGAAACTCTATGGTTTTCTTCAGACGAGCCGGGTTCATCTGCTTGACACGCATCCGTTTGAGCAGACCTTTGGGAAAAAGGCTCAAAGGAAGAGACCGACATTGCCAACAGGTGATCTAGAGGTATGGTCAAAAATGAATCAAGCTCCCTTCTTATATGCGAATTTAGACATATCTCTCAATGGCTGTAAAATCAGAAGGTGGAAATTTATTATTGGCTGATAAGAATCTTATCAATGTTCCTGTAGAGTCATATGATGAGTCAAAAGACAGAACTATTGTGACTGATGATGCTGATGCAGTGAGGTAAGGCGGTCACTGTTCCAAAGAGCGCAGAATAAACAGGCCTTATAGAAATGAGGCCAAGGAAAAGGTCTTCACTAAAGGACAGTCAAAGAGAATATGGAATGAGCTTTACAAGGTAATGAGAGATAAACTGAGCTGTAGTACAAAAGCTGTATGCGTTGTTATACAGGTGATTGATTCTTCTGACGTCTTGATTCAGGTATTGATTCGTTAGAATTTGGAGATGGCTACATGTTTTGTCTATAGGTTCTAGATGCACGAGATCCCATGGGAACAAGATCAGCTCACATTGAGAAATACCTGAGAAAAGAAAAAGTCTACAAGCACCTCATTTTCATATTGAATAAATGTGATCTAGTTCCAACTTGGGTTACAGTACGAACTGTTTTGCCACTTTGTTGAACATAGATACCGTTTTCTTTTAGGCTCGTTGGATTCAGGTGCTATCAGCCGAATTTCCGACCTTAGCGTTTCATGCAAACATAATGAAGCCTTTTGGAAAAGGAGCGCTTATTCAGCTACTCAGGCAATTTGCTAAACTTCATAAAGACAAGAAGCAAATAAGGTCAAGCGAACGTACGAGTAAGAGAGCTCTATGGAACGCTCTCCTATTTAGCATTGGCTTTATTGGCTATCCTAATGTGGGAAAAAGCTCTATTATTAATACTTTGAGGCGTCGCAAAGTGTGCAGCGTCGCTCCAATTGCAGGCCAAACTAAAGTCAGTAGAGTCTATGGCAGTAGGACAGGCTTACGTTCTCCTGCAGGTGTGGCAGTACATTTCTCTTATGAAAAAAATCAATTTGATTGATTGTCCTGGCGTTGTCTATCCGTCTGGTGACACTGAGACCGATTTAGTTTTGAAAGGAGTTGTAAGTTGGTCAGTTCTGGTTCATTCTGTTATGGATTGATGATGTAGGTTCGCGTTGAGAATGTGAAAAGTCCGTCTGATTTTATTTCAGCTGTTTTGGAGCGGGCAAAAGGCGATTATATAGAGAAGACTTATAGGGTAGCTAAGTGGGAAGGCGCGGAAGATTTCTTGAAGCAATTAGCCAGCAAATCAGGGAAACTATTAAAGGTGTCTTTATTTGTAAACTGGGTGCGTTTCTCTGATCTACGTGGGCAATTTTTTCTAAGGGCGGTGAACCAGATATCGATACCGTTGCAAAAATGGTGCTGAATGATTGGCAGAGAGGAAAAATTCCATATTTTGTTAAGCCTCCAGTAAAAGCCAAGCATCAGGAAGAAGAGAAGGTATGCAAAGCGATCTATCATATTGATTCATTGATTTGATGTCTTCTAAAGAACACTGAAGTTTCTGAAGAAGGTGCTACTTCATCTAAAGAGACTGTGGAGTCAACGGACGGTGGTGAACCCGTCGGTGTGCAGCAGAACGTAAGAGAGCTGGAAGTTGCTCCTGAATTTACCAGTGAAGACATGGAGCCACCTGATGGAGTCTTTGATAACGAGCCCAACTGGAAGGCAGCAGAAACGCTTGATCCTTTACAAGAAGAAGAGGACGAAAGAGATAGTGAAGAGGAGGAAGGGGAAGATATGGAAACTGACCCTGTTTCTGTTTCTGTTTCTAAGAAGAAATCGCATCAGCTTCGTTTGAAGGGCACTAAGAAGGTGGCAAGCAGTGGTGCCGTTATTGCTGAGAAGTCTCTTGTAGAAGTGATTGATTTGAGACCGGGAAAGAAGAGAGAAAAGGAGAAACGGGAAGAAAGAGAGAATACTGGGGGACGGAAGAGAAAGCACAAGGAAGCGAATGCGTCGAGAATGAGAAAAAACAAACGCGAAAGGGGGCTGGAAGATGAATCGGAATTAGCAAAAGAGGCTGGAGCGCAAATAGTTGTACGTATTACCAAATATTTTCAAGCAATATATCATTGCAGAGTTTAGGAGAAGAAAGGAAGCAGGAAGAAATCGAAGACGGGAATTCATTTCTATTCGACCATCAGCGTTAAAAATCGACGAAGAGGGAAGAAAATGAACGACGAATAAAGACGAAGCGTGCTAATAATTTCGTAGGGGTACACTTTTTACTTCAGGCAGAGATATCTCTGGCTTTAGGGTACTTATACGGGCTATCTGTTGCATTGGAGTGAGGTTTATTCGTTTCCGTTGCGAAAGATGGACTTTGGCGAGCGCAAAGTGGCCTCGCGAATCGACGAGCCTAACCCTAACTCCCTGTCTAAAGACAAAGTCAAAGAGAGGCGGCTCGTTGCCGCTGTTCGGACACCGACTGCTTTGAAACCCGCGGCTTCAGCGGCCTCAGCGGCAGACGACGATTTGGTGATTTTTTCCCAGGAGTATAGTCGCGGGTTTCATAAACCTGTTCTTTATCCACTTTCGTCACTCATGAAATCTACTGAGTTCGAGTTCCGTCGTAACCCTAAAATAAAGGAAAGGCGAGAAGCGATTTCAACGTTGAGTCGTCGTGTTGACAGTGGTTTTTCTTCCCAGTCAGCTAGTGAAGTGCTTCAATCTACTCCTAGCGAGTCCTACCGTAAAGTAAAAGAAGAGCAATTGTCAGAAGCAGCTTCGAGTTCAACATTGACTTGTCGTGTTGACAGTGGTTTTAATTCTTCCCAGTCGGCTAGGGAAAGTAGTGAAGTATCAAAAGATCCATCAGTAGCACTAAACGATGAAAACTATAGGGCAGGAGCTCCAATGGCTGAAGAAACACTTTCGTCTACTATGGAGTTAGAGTTTCTGTCTACTGAAGAACTGAATATGGAATGTACACGGGATGGGGTTGTGAAGGCACGTTATTTGCTAGCAGAGCGTAAGTATCGAAAACAATCAGAAGATCACGAAAAAGAACTGTTCAGGAAATGTGATACACTGGAACTTGAGCACAACGACTTGAAGGAAAAGTACAAAAAGCTGCTGCAGGAAACACAGTTAAAAGAAACTTGTCAAATTGACGTGGCCTCGCAATTGTCGCAGATAGATGCTGAGCAAGAACTTGAACTTGTAACCACGTTACTCTCCTGTCAAGCGATAGACTTTTCTGTGATCAGATTAGTCGCCAGTCGATGTGAAGGAGCTGTCTTCTTAGCGAAATGCACAAATCGCCGTCTTCACCGTTTCAAATACAATGTATTCGCTCTCAAGGTGCTCTTTAACATTTTCAGTTATTCAACTTACACTAGGGTTAGCTGGCTGATTGATTCTTATGACTTACCATCGTCTAGTATGTATTTCTTATAGGCAGGTACCCGCTACAGAAGTGAGTACGATGTTCTGTTGGCACTTCCACGTCACAAGAACATTGTCCGTCTTTACGCTTTTTTCTATGACAAGATTGATTCCAGTCAATTTCCCGAACTTCCTGCTAACGTGGCAGAAGCTCGTGCACTTTCTCTTTTCCTTGTGTTAGAAGACCACCCCAGCACGCTGGAAGCTGTTATAGAGATCGCCAGACAAGAAAACAAGCTAACGGTGCGTAGCAATTCTTAGCCAACGAGAAACTGACTATTTCGCTAGGTGAGAAAAGTTCTGGAATGGACTTTCCAGATTCTGAGGGGAGTTAAGCATCTCTCTGAAAACTTCGTCGCTCATCGCGACCTAAAGCTGAGCCACATTTTAGTATCTGCGGATGGAACTCTAAAAATTTGCGACTTCGGCACGGCAATTGAATTGAACGAGGAAATGAAGCTTTTGCACACTGTGGGTGGAAGTCTTGGAGGAAATCCGGCTCACATGGCTCCTGAAATTTTAAATGCATCACCAAATTCTTTGGTTGATTGTAGCCGACAAGATGTATGGGCGGTGGGAGTTTTGATTCACGAGATTTGCGGCCAGCGCCCATTTGCCAAATTGGACCAAAGAGGATACAAAACGGCGGACATTCCAAAGCTACCAAGACTTGACCGAGACTTTCCTCAGGAGTTCTGCAAACTCGTCAACTCTCTTTTGGACTTCAAGCCAGAGCTAAGACCTAGTGCTGGCGTGGCTGTTTCAAGGGTGGAAACTTTGCTTCTGTAGAGTATTTACTGCTATCCAACTGGCAAGACTTTTCTTCTTTCTTTTTTTCTATTAGTCCAGTGCCTAGTCTAGTGTCTTGCTTTTGTATTCTGTTTGCTTCTTTTCTGTAAGAAGGTGGCAAGCAGTGGTGCCATTATTGCTGAGAAGTCTCTTGTAGAAGTGACTGATTTGAGACCGGGAAAGAAGAGAGGAAAGGAGAAACGGGAAGAGAGAGAGAGAGAGAGAGAGAGAGAGAGAGAGAGAGAGAGAGAGAGAGAGAGAGAGAGAGAGAGAGAGAGAGAGAGAGAGAGAGAGAGAGAGAGAGAGAGAGAGAGAGAGAGAGATTTATTTAAATAGACAATGCACAAGACAGGCCATAGGCTAGGACAAATGTCAACAGTAGTAAATAAGAGAGAGAGAGAGAGAGAGAGAGAGAGAGGACTGGAGGACAAAAGAGAAAGCACAATTAGCTAATGCGTCAAGAATGAGAAAAACAAACGCGAAAGGGGCCTGGAAGATGAATCTGAATTAGCAAAAAAGCTGGAGCCCGAATAGTTGTACGTATTACCAAATTTTTTCAAGCAATTTATCATTGCTCTAATTATTAATTAGGAGAAGAATGGAAGCAGGAAGAAAGCAAAGACGGGCGTACATTTCTATTCGACCATCAGTGTCAAAAAAATCGACGAAGAGGGAAGAAGAGAAGAAAGTTTTTTCGTAATATATAGCCGTCATTGCATCCCCGGGGGATCATGGGGGGATCTCCCGTGTACGCATGCCTACTGTACGTATAGTCCCTGCATCTAACTGTCCGCTAGCGATTTAGGATTTGAAGTCGAGCACTTGAAGTTGCGTTACACGTTGCTGACAATGGACTCCGGCAAAAGAAAGTGGATGCACGGGACAGGATCGTCTTCCTTGTCACCTACGTTCGAAGAGCCCTTTTCTCGCGAAGTCGATGAGAGAAAGCTTGATTCACGAGCACCGACTGCTTTTAGAAAAAAGAGTACAGGAGAAGAGCACAGAATGGAGCAGAAAGCCGTAATGTCGATGCAAGCAGAAGACGAATTGGCGAGCTTTACTCATGTTCTAAGCCCATTTATTAGGGTTCGCACTGACTTACTTGATCCTTCTACTTTCCCCCGTAAGACGAACGAGAGCAAGAGATTGCCAGAAGAAGTACGCCGTTCTGAACGCGCTTCAAGTTATGTTGAGCCATCATCTACTTCGACAACAACAAGTGGTTATTCAGGAAGTGGGGAATTAAGAGAAAGTACTGGATCTAAGTCTGCTTTTCTCCGTGAAACGAAGGATCATCAAGCCGAAGGTGCTGGTACTAAACCGTATCATAGTACGATGGTCTCCGGTTATTGTTCCACTCAACTAACTGAATCAGCTAGCGCGGGATCAAGAGAAAGTGTCGAAGTATCAAAAGAACCGTTTTCAGCTCGAAGAAACGAGAAACGAGAGATAGGAAAGGAGCCGCTGAAACAGCGTGAAAGCTTTGAGAACAAAACTGAAGGGGCTGTTTGTAGCTATTCGTCTATAGCGTTGTTGCCTTCTGAAGAACTGGAAAGGTTATGTGAAAGGAATGAGTCTATAGACGCAAAATCTCTGAAACTAGAGCGTTCTGCTCGAAAAGAGTCAGAAGAGCATGAAAAAGAACTAGAAGAGCAGTTGGATGCGCTACAAATTGCGTACAATGACTTGGACAAAAAGTACAAGCGGTTGCTGAAAGGAAGACAGTTGGAAGAAACTTTACAAATCGGCGTCGACGAAACGACCTCATTGTTGTCACAGACTGACGCTGATCAAGAGCTTGAGCTCATAACAATGCTGTTCTCGTGTCAAGCAAAAGACTTCTCTGTGATCAGATTAGTTGCTAGTGGATGTGAAGGAGCTGTTTTCTTAGCAAAATGCACAAACCGTCGTCTTCTCCGTTTCGGACACAAAGTCTTTGCTCTCAAGGTGCTCTTTAACATTTTCAGTTATTCAACTTACACTAAGGTTAGTTGGCTGATTGATTTTTACGGCTTACCATCATCTAGTGTTTAGGTTCGTAGCTACTACAAAAGTGAGTACGATGTTCTGTCGTCACTTCCACGTCACAAGAACATTGTCCGTTTGTACGCTTTTTTCTATGACAGGATCGATTCCAGTCAATTTCCCGACCTTCCTCCTGAAGTGGCAGAAGAAGCTCGCGCACTTTCTCTTTTCCTTGTGTTAGAAGACCACCCCAACTCATTGGACGCTCTTGCAGAGAACGCCAGACAAGAAAAGGAGCTAACAGTACGTAGCAATTGTTAGCCAACGAGAAACTGATTATTTTCCCTAGATTAGAAAAGTTTTAGAATGGACTTTGCACATTCTGAGGGGAGTTCGCCATCTTTCGAGCAACTTCATCGTTCATCGCGACCTAAAGCTTAACAACATTTTAGTATCTGAGGATGGAACTTTAAAAATTTGCGATTTTGGAACAGCAATTGAATTGGATGATAAAATGAAGCTTTTGCACCAAGTGGGCGGAAGCCTTGGAGGAAATCCGGCTCACATGGCTCCTGAAATATTAAGCGCATCGCCAAATTCTTTTGTTGATTGCAGCCGACAAGATATATGGGCGGTAGGAGTTTTGATTCACGAGATTTGCGGCCAGCGCCCATTTGCCAAATTGGACCAAAGAGGCTACAAAACGTCCGACATTCCAAAGCTACCAAGACTAGATCGAGACTTTCCTCAGGAGTTCTGCACACTCGTCAACTCTCTTTTGGACTTCAAGCCAGAGCTAAGACCTAGTGCTGACGTGGCTGTTTCAAGGATAGAAACAATGCTGTAAAGTATTTACTACTACTATCCAACTGGCAAGACTTTTCTTCTTTCACTCAACGGAAGTCTTTCACTTTTCTTCTTTCACTCTAACAGAAGTCAAATGTCAACAGTCAGACGAAGCTGCCTTTATTGGTATGTATGAAGAATTGCAAAACACAAGGTACGTACAGTGTTAAAACTATTAGTCTAATCTAGTGTCCCGCCTTCGTACTCTGCTTGCTTCTTTTCTGTCCCTTTTTGTCTCTTTTCTTTAGTGAGTCTATATTCGCCTTCAATAAATTAGCATATGCCTGTACAAAATATCCTAAT
Source organism: Oscarella lobularis (assembly GCF_947507565.1). NCBI lineage: Eukaryota > Metazoa > Porifera > Homoscleromorpha > Homosclerophorida > Oscarellidae > Oscarella > Oscarella lobularis. The sequence goes on along the minus strand of NC_089191.1, from coordinate 551,199 downwards.
TCAATTTGCTACTATAATTTTGGTGCAAAGCGAACCATTTGAAATTTTGTAACATCCTTAGAGCTAATTATTGTGGAAATCTTCTTTTTTCTTCCCACTGTAGCTCGCAATAAACATTTATTGATTTCCGAGTCTACAGGAACTTCAGAGCCTTTCAATTTTCGCGAAGTCGGTTTCTCCTTCCCAGTGTCTAAGAACTCAACCGATGGAAGACTAATCGAGTCAAGTAGGCAAAAGAAGTACATTTTTTCATGGTGAGAAAGATGGATCCGCTCAATTTCGATTTTTCGAACATGCGAGTCAATTCCGAGAGGAACTAGTAAACTGAGTCATCGTAGAACGCAATTAATTGCACTTTGGCTCACTCCGTCGTTGTCTAAAAGCACCATCGCACGGCCAGAGTCCCCAGAGTCCCCTTGAGTCGCCCCCCTTGAGTCACGGGAATTTGTATGAGTTGAAATCAATCGACTTTCCGTAACAGCGAATTGCAACCGAAATTCGCTATGGAAGAAGAGAACATGTACGAATCTGCAGTCAGCGAGTCTGGGTGAGGCAAATTCAAGCGAGAAAAACACTCGATTGAGAGAATTTTTCCGGTTTCCTCGACAGCCAAGCATCCATGGATCTCTACAGATCTCGCGCTTCCTCAGAACCGACACAGTAAGTCTCAAAACACCACTCATAGTCGAGCTAAGAAAGTAAAAACTCGCAGAAGCCCCCAAACGCGAAGACCTGTTCCGAAGCCGAGACCAAGAACAAAATTAGTCAAAGTACATCATTCATCATCTTCATAATCTATATCTAATAACTCTAAAAATCGATTGTAGAAAAGCGTTTCAGAGCCGATACCAGAGACGACTCAACCAATTCTCTTGCCTCCTATCGAAGATCACGAGGACTCTGAACAGATATCGTCTGCGGATATGTATTGTTCGATGCCTCCTGTCAAAATGCACCATCAGTCGCGAAATGAAAAGATTCAAAAAGGAATTTCTCTTGATTTGTATGACGCGCCGGAGAGTATCACTCATGGTGCCGTCCTTGGAGGAGAGTGGAAGGAAAAATGCCTGGAATTGGAACGAAAGGCGAGCGCTGCTAGGATAACATTTGACGAGGAGTTAAAAAGGGAGAGAGAAGAAAGTCAACGGCTTAAGATAGAGAGTGAAAAGCTTCGGAGAGAAATTTTGGCATTGAGAACGCGTGCAGACGAGCAGAAGAAGGGTTGGGATCAAATGGAACTTGACAGAATGAAAAGTGATCAAAAAATGCAGGCAATGGAAGAACAAATGACGCAGATGAGAATTGACGCGAAGAAAAAAGACAATGATATGGAAACGTTGAAAACGAGTCTCGCAGAGGAAAAGAATAGGCTCGTTATAAGAGAAGACGAATTGCGTCGAAAGGAGAGACGAGCAATGGAAAGGGAGAAAAGGCTTGACAACCGGGAAGATGAACTGAGGAGGAGAAGTTTGGATATGAGCATGAGCAGTCGTTCGTTTGCATCGCCACACTTCAGCCCTTCAGAAACAGACGAATCGTTTTCTTTGCCAGCTAGAAGCCATTTACAACAGGTGAGGATATGAATTATAGGTACATATGAAAAGTAGAGACTGCTCATTAGAAACGTCTAAGTCAGGAGGATAAGGACGCGGAATTGGCTCGGAAGCTGCAGAGACAATTTAATACTGAAGCAACTCAAAACGAAGACGATACCCCAAGGGCCACTGGTGGCCGAACAACGAACCATTTAGTCTTAGTGAGGATCATTATATTAGATTTACACAATGGCTTGAGTTTTTTTTTGTGTGTGTGCTTAGGACGAATTGATAGGAGCACAATTGCAAAAGGAAGAGGAAGAACTAGAGAAAGAACGTCGTAAGAAACAGGAGGAAGAAGACGCTGAAATAGCGAAGAAGCTGGCCGAAGAGGAGGAAGACTTACTGGCCAGTACAGTATCAGGGAACGTCCCAGTCGAACTCCACTCCCTTCCAGCGGCGGGAGAAAGGAGAAACAGAGCGCAGGTATTACCGAGACAAAGCATAGAGGAAATCAAATCGGATATAAGTGGGACACGTCCATCAGGAAGAACTACGGACCCTCACTGAACGACTCATTCTTATACAGTATATTTGTGACTACGCAATACTTTCAAGTACATATATCAATTCGAAGTTACGTGCGTCTTTCTTAGCCTTTGAATGCCTTGAGAACGTTCTACACAAGAGAGAAGGTACGATCGCGCCCACGTTAAAAAATTGACTATTCTTTTACCTTTTCTACGGCTTTTACGTGCTGCTCGGTTATAGTCGACTGTCCGGCTTTTCTCGCTTCAAGTTGAGCTTCCTTTGCTAATTTTCGGAGGAAGAGTTCTCCTTCTATGGCAAGCTATCGAATAAACGTCGCCATTTATTCGATTGACACTTCGGAATCGTTCTACCCAAGGCTTTAGCTTTGTCGATATGATTCTGGCTTGTCGCTTGCGCTTTTTCGACGCCAATTTCGTCTTGGCCATGTTTTGACTCCAAGCGCATGCGCGAATATCGATTCGCGTCTGTTTTTCGAGGAAACTCGGCATATTGGTCTGGCAGCGAACTTCTTCCCTCATCGCCCGGTGCATGGTGCATCGATAATCGCATCTGAACGAGCAGGGGCCTCTTCGCGCGCACGATGGCGGACGGATCGTCCCGAAAGCAAGCGACGCTCTTTCGCTTGCGACAGCAATTGCGAAAAAAACGAGAATCGCTCGCCGATCAATTCGATTTCAAAATGTACTTGATATTTCTCTTCAAGGATAAGGCAAGAGAGAACAGTCGTCAGAGGCGGAAAGGGGAGGGGCCCCCCCTCTCCTCTCCGGCGAGACGCAATGCGAAGACGTAAATTCGTTTAGAAAAAACGTCCGGCTCTGTTCGAAATGGCCGAAGTGGTTCCCGTTATGACGAATAATTACGAGGAGAGCATACTGAGAGGAGTCAAGGTGAGATAAAGAGCGGAGAGGGGCGGAGCTCGAAAAGGATTTTTGGTTTTGTTTTCTCTCCCCAGGAAGAAGCGTATTCTCTCGAAAGCTCGTTGGAATTGCTGGAAAAAGACGTCGTTCAGTTGCACGCACCTCGTTATCAGAGCATGAGAAAGGTGAGTCGTGTTTGCTTATCGATTTCTTTGGGCGTTTTTTTATTATTTTTTTGGCTTCTAGGATGTTATTGGATGCACGCAGGAGATGGATTTTTTCCTGTGGCCTCGAAACGACATCGATAAGATTGTCTGTCTTTTGTTTTCCAAGTGGAAAGGCGAAGGGGACGAATCCTATAAACCTCTCAAGGTCTCGCTATGTGGTAACTGGTAAAATTGAATTTTTTCTATTGATTTTCTGTTCTTTTAGGCTGACTTTGAGTATGATCACAACGACTACGAGCGACAGCTAATACGTTTGCTCGCTCGGAAGGACAAGACGGGTTTGATTATTAATAATCCAGCGCAATCGATGTTTCTCTTCATAGACAGGCAGCACCTGCCGGTAAGAAATACTCTTCATCAAATTTTCATATAATTTCTGGGGCGTTATTATAGAGTAAATCTATTGTCTTTAAATTGTCCAGTATTTGCTTGTATTTACCCCAGGTAAAAGAGTGAGGTTTCGTTGATGCGTATTTATATATGATTTTTTATAAGGATCAATTAACACATTGGGGTCCAGGAACAATAGATGAGCTTCTTGCTCCCTACTTATAAATTTTTTATACCAGAAGGGAAGGTGCTGACTTAGTTTTTCTGATAAAATAAGGATAACGGTTCATCATTTGATATTTTTGGGGGCTTACGTACAGCTAAAGCGCGGTAAGGGAAATCTTGTCCCCTCCGAAACTTTCGATGTGTTCTGTCGCCGACGATTTGCAGCGAAGTTTTAAGCGATTACGCGTTGATACCGTCGGGTAAGATCGTCGCGCGTGAAGAAATTCGCTCGTGTCGTTCTCGAGAGTGACGTCATTCTTGTTTAGGCCCGTTTCGGAGTCGAAAAAGCCGCCGAAAGGCTATTCGCCCGAGCCGAAGTCATTATCGACGTCTCACAAGCGTTCTCGAAGTCTTCCGGGACGTCTACGAAAGGAGAAACGTCGAAAAGGAGGCGCTTCAACACAGACGGACCCCGTCAACCAATCGGACGCCGACGCGTCGTCAAAAGGTAAACGAGAGCGAAAGGAAAGCGAGGAATGTGTCTCGGTAAACGAATTGGCCGCCTACTTTGACGATTTCCTTCATATTCCGAAGGAAATGTCCCCTATGGCCCAACTCATGTACACATAGCACATAAATGTCAATAAGATCTAAATGCAGAGTACAGTGAGTAGCAATCAGAGTTGGTTTATTGAGCGAGACGAAACAAATAGACAGACAAACAAGCATAGAACGTCACGTAAACCATAGAAGAAGAGTCAGTGAGAGTTCACTTCTAATGATGCCTAGGATGGGGTCTTCTGGGTCGTGGCGCATTCCTAACGATGTCGTCGACGCGAAGCAGCATTTCCGCTGCTTCGGACGCCGACAGCAATACTTGTCGTTTGACGAGAAAGGATTCCGTCACGCCTAGAGCTTTCACATCCCCAACACTCCCATCAGTCATATCTGTAATAGAGAGAAGACCCCATCAGTAAAAGATTAATATCCCAATAGTCTCTATATACTTACTTAGGCCACACGTTGATTTTCCTTCATTGTGAGCAGCCCTAATCTGCGCGACCAAATCCGCGCTATCGTAGCCCCCGTTATCCGCGATAATCGTAGGCAATTGACAGAGCGCCCGTCCGAACGCCTCCATAGCGATCGCCTCCTTCCCCGGCGTTTTCAGCGCGAGCGCAAACACGGCATTCGCCATGGCAATCTCGGCGCATCCGCCGCCGCAAATGACGCGAGTCTCGCGCGTCGTCTGACTCAGAACGCAGAGCGCGTCATGAAGCGAACGCTCGGCTTCGTCGAGAATCTGCTGCGTGGCGCCGCGCAAGACAACGGTGCACGCCTCGCCGAGAGCGACGCCGGAAAATCGAATGAGCCGATCCTCGCCGATCATGATCTCCTCGATCAAATCGCAATGACCCAGCTTAACGAGATCGGGATGATCGAACGTGGACGTGATTTCGCCGCCGAGCACTTTGGCCAATTGTTCGATTCCCTCGAAATCGGCGTGCTCGATTGCCATGACGCCCGCATCGCTGAACAACTGATCCGGATAATTATAGATGAGTTGCCGATTGATGAAGACGTTGATGTCGTGCGACAAGATCTTGGCGACCTTCTTCTGCATTTTCTCCTTTTCGGCTTTTTCGATTTCGGCGATTTTCGCCGTCGAATCGACGCGAACGCGCGATCCGAACACCTTGATTTTGTCCGTATCCATGGGCGTGTTCGCTATCAAAATTCTCGCCTTTTCGACTCGCTTCGGCTGATTCAAACCGATTTTCTTCTCCAGCAAAAAACCCTCGTCCAAATAGGAATCGTGCAAGCCGCCGCCGAGTTTTTTCACGATTTTAATTCGATCGAGACTCGTGCTCCCTTTCAAACGCATCACCGCGTCGACGGCCATTTTCGCAAAGAAATCGCGCTGCTGTTGAAGAATCTTCGAGCTCAGAGTCGTGTGCGCGATATTGATCAAGTCCTTATAGAATACATCCGGGCTCTCGCCGTTGTCGACCGCTTGCTCTTCGAGCCGTCGTCTCGCTTCGTTCGTCGCTTTTCGCCAGCCGGCGATGATCACCTGCGGGTGAATCTTCTGCGCGACTAATTTCTCCGCTTCGCGCAGGAGTTCGGCGGCGAGAACGACGACGCTCGTCGTTCCGTCGCCGACTTCGTCGTCTTGGACTTTCGATATGTCGATTAGAAGTTTCGCTGCCGGATTGTCGACGCCGACCGCTTTGAGTATCGTCGCGCCGTCGTTTGTGACGATGACGCTGTCGCCGCCGCCGCCGTGGCGACCGCCTGTTAGGATTTTGTCCATTCCTTTTGGACCGAGCGTCGATTTGACGAGATCGCCGATTGCGATGGCGCCAACGAACGACGAGATGCGCGCCGTTTCGTCTTTTTCTTCGCCAGCGCCCTCTTTGAAGATAGAGACGGGATCGAGCGAGAAGGGAACGGCCATTTGTGCACGTGGAGACGGAGGTACAGTGCGCTAACTGTAAACCTAGAACTCTACAGAAATCTACAGAAATCTACTGTATCGCTTTATTAGCGCTACACTCGAACGGCAATGAAGCCGACTGTATTTTTTGTGACTAGGCACTCTATTGACCACAAAACAGCGCCTATCGCGCCGAGAAGAGCACGTGGGCTTCTGCACATGCGTATTTGAAAAGAGAACTTCGTTTCTTCGCGTCGCGCGGGTTCATTCGCGGCCGTTTTTGAGTTCTTTGCATCGAAATGCCGCCAAGAAAGGGCGGGAAAAGGGCGAGAGCGAAGAAGCAAGCGCAAAACGAGGCCCCGATCGCCAAAGTGGCCAAAAAAGACAAGGCGAAGGCGCTAGAAGGTAAAGTAAACAATCGAACGTGTCAGTAGAAACAGCATAGTTCGTTTTCAGTCGAGAAAGAACAGCAAAAGGGCAAAATAACAGTGCTGACCGTCGGAATGGGAGACATGGGCCAATTGGGATTAGGCGAAGACATCGCCGAACGAAGTCGACCGGCAATAGTCACCAAATTAGACGACGAAGACGTCACAAGCGTTCAATGCGGAGGAATGCACAACGTCGCTCTAACACAAGACGGAAAAGTAATGATAAACTAATATATGTTATTGTCTATGTACATGTGTACTTTCTTTAGGCTTTCTCTTGGGGATGCAACGACGAAGGTGCGTTGGGACGAGCAACGAAGGAAGGCGAAGACGAGGAGGCCTTTCCAGCCCCAGTCGTATTCCCGTCGCCCAAAGAGAGAATCATTCAGGTATCGGCCGGCGACAGTCACTCGGCATTTCTACACGAAAACGGATCAATTCTATGTAGTGGAGCATTCAGGGTAAGACAAATATATTCATTCTCTGTCCGACGTAGATCTCTATTTTACTTAGGACTCTAAAGGTGTTATCGGTTTGACGGCGAGTGGACAGCGAGAAGGATTGCCGATCCGAATCTGGACGAGTTCGTCAGAGAAAGGCGTGAGCGTGTCGTCGGGAAACGAACACGTTGCCTTCTTGACCGACAAGGGGAATCTATTCACATTCGGCGTCGGGGAACAAGGCCAATTGGGTCGCGTTGCATCCTGCTTCGCCGATCGCGGCGGTCGACGCGGTCTCAAGGCAATTCTGACGCCCGAACGAGTGCACGTGAAATGGGGTCCCATAGAGAGCGTCTTCTGCGGCGGATATCACTCGTTCGCCATATCGAAGTCTCGCGTGGCGTACGCCTGGGGTCTCAATAATTACGGCCAGCTTGGCGTAGGCGACGCAGAATCGTACTTCGTTCCACGTAAAGTGACGAACGGGGAACGATTCTGCGCATTTTCCGGGGCCCAGCATCACTCGTTGGCCCTCGGACGAAACGGCCGTGTCTACGCGTGTGGACGCGCCGAATATGGTCGATTGGGCTTGGGGGAGAAAGCGGAGGAGCAGCACGAATTCGTGGAAATTCCTCAACTCGCGAGCGTAGTCGACGTCGCCTGTGCGGGATCCGTATCGTTTGCCGTCACGCAGGCGGGTCGCGCTCACGCGTGGGGAATGGGAACGAATATGCAATTGTCGGTCGGTGCCGATGACGACGATGTTTTTACTCCCCAACCGGTAAAGGGCAAAAACGTTGACTCGCGTTCAATAGTGCACGTTAGTGTCGGCGGACAGCACGCCTCGTTTTTGGCAGAATAACGACTTTTGACCCGTGTTTGTGTTTGAAAAGTAGTATAGCTAGAAGTCCCCGTAAAGGAAATGACGTTTGCATGTCCGACGAAATTACATCCGTCTTCGTTAATCGATGCGTGATGTCATTAGGAGGAGATCCTAATCGAATTGGACGTGTGGCTCTATAAAAAAGGAGTCTACGCACTCGTTGGGTGCAATTCGTCAACTATCAGCCCGCATGACGCTCTTCCTTCTCCTCGTTTGTCTTTTTCTCGTTCGTTCTTGCACGTCCGTGTCGATCGCGACTCGGAACGATTGCCCGGCTCGATGCGAGTGCGACGAAACGACGATTTTCTGCAGTGGACGAACGTTCGACGTCGTACCGCCGATTCCACGTCGAACGACGCGACTGTACGCGCCCTCGAGCTATTCCTATTCGCGAACGTTTCCCCCCTAGCTTCATGAAAAATGCACGACTCAAGCGGCTGGGATCGAACTTGAACGATCGTGCGAATCTTACACACCTGTAAGCGTGAAACTCTATCACACCCACGCATCTTCGCCGGCTACGTGATAGCGATGTTTTTCTCATCGTAGGATCCTCGACAGCAACGAGTTGACACAAGTCGACGAATTAGTGACTGCACGGCTTCTTTCGCTCAAATACCTGTAAGCTGACGCTCCCTGGGTGGCCGCAGGATGGGGAGGGGTCCCTCGCGAGGAATCTTAAGCGTTTTGTACAATATGGGGATCTGGCAGCGTTTTGGACGGCAACAAGCTGGATCGTCTGCCCGCGAATCTCTTCCGTGCACTTCCAGCGATCGAGACGCTGTGAGAAGACACCCTAATCGTTGCGGAAACGCGACTGTAAAACGATTGTCTAATCTGACAGGAGTGTGGCGGACAATGCGCTAAGCGTTCTCCCCAACGACACGTTCGACGGCGCCAAAGGGCTGGAGACGCTGTGAGCGAGAAGCGCAGCATGATCGCGCACGTGTACGTATGTTGATACAGGTGCCTGGCGGGCAATCGACTCAGGCGTATCGCCCCCTCTTTGTTCCAGTCGCTCACGAATCTACGAGCTCTGTAAGCAATCGCGATCGAAGAGAAAATATTTAATTTTTTCGTTGTCGTAGGAACCTCTATCGGAACTATATCGGTTCCTTATCGCGTGAGACTCTCGCCCGGAATCGCCGGCTCGTCACTCTGTATGTATGACTGCGTGGGTGTGGAACGTTTTTATGACCGTTTTCCCCTTAGCCGATTGAATCGGAATCACATAACCGACTTTCCTGTTGATTTGACAAAGTATCGCTATCCCAACCTCAGAAGCCTGTACGATTCCTCCTGGAAGACTGTGGTACATTCACTATTCAAACATTTGTTTTAGATTTCTCCAGCACAATCGTATCTCATCGCTTCCTCAGAAGGCTTTTCGATACGTTCCCAACTTGAAATACCTGTGCGTCTTTAGTGTCTCTTTCTCTCTGTTGCCGCCGCCGGTTCCTTTGATGGCTTGGTTCCTTGTAGGCTTCTGGAGAATAACGACATCTCTCGTCTCCAGTCTGGCTTGCTGAGGCCGCTGAAAGGCCTCGAAAGATTGTGAGGACTTTGATCTATATTCGGTTATGTAATTGGTGGTTGTCTACAAAGGGACTTACAGCGAAACAATCTGCTGGAATTAGATGAGGGCTCCTTTATTGGATTGTCTCATCTGGCGCACATGTAAGAAGCCGCTTCGCTCTGGTCTAAATACTACGCCTTCACTGTCTCCTTCTTTGCGGCGCAGCGACTTGGCGTCTAATCCGCTTACGTCGTTGCCCAGAGATGTCTTTACAGATCAGCACCTTGTGCTCAAGCATCTGTACGACTTGATGATGAGATGAGATCCATTCTTTATATCTTATCGATGTTTTCTTAGGAGTTTGTGTCACAACAAGTTAACGTCTTTGGACTCTGGCGTTTTTCAAGGCCTCGTTCACTTGCAATATTTGTAAGTCAGTTATATGAATGTGTGTGAGGGGAGATGATGTGCAATGATTTCATTATCAGATGCTTGGCTGACAATTCTCTGTATGATCTCCCGTGTGATGTGTTTGCAGATCTTCGACTGTTAAAAGAATTGTATATATACTTTCCCATTCTTGTCGAATCCACGTGTTTACTCTTGGCGTATCTAGGTACCTTAATTACAATCAAATTGAACGCGTTTGTCCTTATCTGCTACCGGAGAGCAAAGACCTGGAAAAAATGTATAAGAGTGAGTGGCTATGTGTCTGACTGGAATGACGTGGCTTCTCCTGTAGTGATATGAGCCACAATCTATTACGAGAAATCCCCTTGCACCTTTTCTCAAACCTTCCCAAGCTAACTACGCTGTGAGAATGCTAGACGTTGTGAAACGGGTTAATAATGGTGGTTTCAATAGATTACTGCATCATAATCAAATCGTAAGCGTTGCGGACCGCGCTTTCTTTGGTGACGTATCACTGGAGACTTTGTGAGTTGTCACGGATATTTCCACATAGGATGAGATCACTTATTCTGTTAGAAATCTTGATGTGAATTTCATCAAAGTCGTCAATGAACAGACGTTTTGCGACGCTGTTCATCTGACGCACTTGTAAGTCTCTTAGGATTTCCTATTGAAAACTACGTAATGGATATACTACAGAAATTTGGGAAAGAACAAAGTGCAGACCCTGACGGCATCTTCCTTTGTTTGCTTGAGCCAACTCCAAATGCTGTAAGTCTTTAATTGCTCCATTAGGATCTGATGTACTGTTTATTCGTTTAGTCATATTGGCTCTTCTGCTCTCCTTTGCTCATGTGAAGTCTTATGGCTTAACGAGTACCTTGCCTTGCGGAATATAACGAGAATAGAATGCCATAAGAAAATCAGTGGCATGCCTAAGCGAGTAGGACAAGAACCGTTTGATGAACGAAGCTGCGGTAAGACCAAAGAAGTACGTAGGATGGAGTAAATGATTGGGGGACCGTCCTCTTTCCAGAAAAGTCCAGTCTCATTACAGCTTCAGCCACGGGAAGAGGTTCGTCACAGCTGTCTGTTGCCAGCATTGTATCGTCGTTCGACAACGTGCAAGAGAAAATAAGTGCAGTTGAGAATCGCACCGAGTCTCTTGGGAAAAATGAAGAGGAGCTCAGAGCCGTAATAGAACAGATGAAACAAAGCCTGGACGTACTCCAGACAAAGGTACGGAAAAACTGGTCAATAAAAGTAGCATCAGGGAGTCAAATATTTTTAGGTTGCCAAGTTGGAGCAAGTGTCAACTGCCTGCCCTGTCAGCAACGGACGCATGTTCATAAACGGAGCCACGTGGCGAAAGGGAAGATGCACGTTGTGTCTGTGCAAGGTAAAGAAATTGTATTTGTTTATACTCCTAATAAAATTATCTTCATTGCTCCACAGAATGGAACAGCTGAATGCAAAGCAATAGAAAACTGCAAGTAGCAAAACATATCTATATAGGTAAGCCGATGTACTGCGTAGAGAAAATTAGAGTGCACCCACTTGACTACCGTATCGATGGTAAAGTAAGCCGATTGGCACTCGTTCCGTCACTGCCATCGCCTCCGCCGCCGCTGTTTCCACCTCCCCCCACTTGAGACGATGGCCATATGGCGCCGTCACGTGTCCTTCCTATTGACGCGGGCGTAGTCGCAGTCGATCGATTGGGACTTGCATTTGTACTCTGACTCGTCGCACCGCGATGATTACATCGACTTTCTAAAAAAATCAAAGAATTCTATAGATCAATTAAAATTCACTATTTAATTCTCGCAATACCGTTATAGCTTATTGACATTCGCGTGTGAAGTGGGGCAATTCGTGGCAGCGAAATATTTCGTTTTCGCTTGCCATTCCCACTTTCGTCTTTATTCGTAATTTGTTCGTAAAGTCCGCTTAATTGATTTATAGCGTCCGCTTGTTCTTGCGTAAATTTCTCCAAGCCTAAACGAGCTTCCTTTTCCTTTTTTAGACTTCGTTCCAATTTGGAGTAGTCTTTCTGTAGCGCGCGCAACTTGTCCTCAATTGCGTCCATTTCTATCTTTATCGCTCCCACGCAGCTATGGCTCCCAAGCAAGTTGGCCGCAATAAGCAATTGACATCCGCGTTCGCATCGCACGAGCCGATAATCGCACGATTCCAGGTGATCTTTCATGTTTCGTCTGGTCGTCACGTGCGGACACGGCTTATTGGGGCACGCGATGGGGGCGTAATCGCATATCTGCATGTGGGCGTTCCGTCGTTGCAATTCGGTGATTGCTGGACAGCCGTCGTCGCCGAATTCGCAGCGCACACGCAATCGATGCAATTTTTCGCGCCATATCCGATGAAGCGGTTTTAGGTGCGAAAGTGCCAGTGGCGTTCGACACGTCGGACATATCTCGTGATTCTCGAGCCAACGCTCGATGCAACCGCGGCAAAATGCGTGCTGACAATAGGACGTTTCGCGAGGATCTTCTAGAACTTCTTGGCAGATAAGACAGAGGCAGTCGGAATGAGGTTCCTCGACGAACAGAAGCTTGTTCACTCCCATTGCGGTGACGAATCAATGACCGCGCACGTGATTCCGAAACGCATGCTCACATAGCAGATACACTAGCCGATACTATGGCGAAGATAACAAGCCTTTGGATGGGCGATGTGAGACCTTAACCGACTCGCAGACCGCTCGAAACGAGTCTTCTATCTAGCTTGAACCCTATATGGACGAGAGATTCGTTCAGAATGCTCTGAGTTCTCTGGGAGAGCCCGTTCTCAGCGTCCGTGTCATTCGACAAAAAATCCCGGGGTAAAAACGACTCTTCGTTCATTTTTGGCGCTCTAATGTCTTCTTTAGTATGGCCGGCTATTGCTTTCTTGAATTCGGCTCCGAACAGGCTGCCTCTCAAGCCATAAACAAACTGAACGGTCTACCCGTTCCGGGAACTCATCCAGTAGATGCGACTAGTATAAAAGTTTTCAAATCTCTAATTCTGTTAATAGATGAAACGATTTCGCTTGAATTGGGCCAATTCAGGCGGTCCTGGAGGAGCACCACTGTCAATGTAAAGATAAGTTTTTTAATTAGATGCATTTCTTTTTGTCCCGAATGCATCATTTTTAATTGGTAAATGTTGGGAACGTTTTGACCGACCAGTGTCTGTAACTCGTTGCGCGCAAGCGGCGCTTGCTGTTCAGGCGCGCAACGAATTGAAGACGCTTGCCTATCAAAAGTGGGCGTTCCCGCCAACACTGCAGTGTACTTTTTATGCGCGAGTGGCGTTCCTTGCGCCTGAACCGCAAGCGCCACTCGCGCGCAACGAATTGAAGACACTTGCCTATCAAAAGTGGGCGTTCCCGCCAACACTGCAATGTACTTTTTATGCGCGAGTGACGTTCCTTGCGCCTGAACTGCAAGCGTCGCTCGCGGGCAACGGGTTGAAGACACTTGCCTATCAAAAGTGGGCGTTCCCGCCAACACTGCAGTGTACTTTTTATGCGCGAGTGGCGTTCCTTGCGCCTGAACCGCAAGCGTCGCTCGCGCGCAACGAGTTGAATCTCTTTTTGACCCTGATGAATTTGATATACATAAGAGATCTCTGATTTTCTACAGGACCGGTATGAGTCCTACTACAGCATTGAGTCGTCCTGGAATAGGAGTAGGAGTGGCGGCGGCAGCAGCAGCGGCAGCCTCAGCCTTTGATCCTGTCGAGAGATACCAAGTGGCTTTGGAACAGCATCGGCAAGTGGTGGAACGCTTGCAACAGTATCAACATTATCAGCACGCCTATTTGAATGCAATGTGGCAAGCGTGTCAGCAGAAGGATGGAGGTGAAGAGGAAGCGGAAGGAGAAGGAGAGAAGGAAGAGTCAAACGCTGTAGCGGAACCTGTTCAAGGCAAGGTGTCTGTACTAATAGAATACCTATCTATTTAATATTGGTAGGTTTGACTTCTTTGCCTGATATTGATGCGATGAACAAGAAGGTAATTTTCGATTACAACGTAAGTACTATAGATAACACAACCCAAATAGTTCGTTAGCAAGCTAATCAACTAATTTTTCATAAAGATATTATTTGATGAGGCGGACCAAGTTCAATGGAGTCCCATTGAAAAACTTGCTCCCCTTCTCGTCAACTCCCAAGAATACTAGACCCTGTCTGAAATGAAAAACGAGAACTAAATAATAGGCCATTAATAAACGATCATGTGATTTACTTTGCGTTTGCACATAACGTCGAGCGCAATGGTGATGCATTTTTTTCTCGTCGCAAAGCTCTCCCTTTATCACGATGTCGCGACACATGTAGCAATCCGTTATGACGTCAGAAAACGTTGATCTCAAATGGCGTTTCAATTCAATTAGACTCCTGGTCCCAACCCAATAGTCTCCCTCAGTCTAAAGTAGACAAATAAACAAACAAATGCAAGTGTAATTAAGCGTAGTACCCTGTCATAGTAGAGCCAATGATCCTTCGTAAATAAATCCAAAGCTTCCTGCATTAACATTTAATACAATATCTGAGATTATATGTACAGTACTTTGGCGTCTGAGTTTGTGATGGGCGTTTCAATGCCTTGTCCAGCGTTAATGAGGTCAGTAGATGACGCTAAGCCGTTTCCCTCTCTCACAATCATCTCCATCTGATAATCAATTGATTATAATTAAAAATTTTAAACCAATTATCTCACCACTTTATTGAAATACGTCAGAAGTTTTCGATCGTAGCTCGCAGCCACTTTTGCAGCCACATCTTCGTACGTATTAACCTGTAAATTAATTTATTAAATTAATTAAATTAATTCATTTATTTTCTCTTGCCAAGGCGTAGTGCACGACTCCGCTCTCTTCCGACACACCCGTGCGAATTTCCATGAAAATCTCCTTGAGGCCTTCGTTGATATCTCGAACGAATTGGCTCAAATCGGGAACGGGAACGCGACATCGTTCGCAGATCGTCTCCATCGCCTTTCTCGCCTCGTCCGTCGTCACAATCTTTCTTGCTATCAGCATTTGAAGGAATGCCGGACGATGCTTCGACCCAGGAGCCTCTTCTTCGCCGCTTTCCGCCATTTGACGCGCGCTCGTTTCCTCGTCCCCGGATTGGGATGTCTAACTACGAGATCCCCAAGTGGTGGGTCTTTCACGCGTTTGTATCGTCATTTACCTCTTTCCTTAGGGCCGGGAAGGCATGCCAAGGTCTTCATCTTGACGTGCTGAAAAGCGGCGCTTTCGTTGAGGTACATCGAACGCCAAAAACGCGCTCCATTTCCCATGCGACGTATTTCTCTGAAGAAAATCTTGATCGACGACAAGATAGGCTACTTTTTCGGTCGAAATAAGGACGTCTGCGACGTGGTGATCGATCACGCTTCGTGCTCGCGAGTTCACGCTCTTCTCCTATATCACAAACACGTCAAAAGATCGTTTATAGTCGATCTCGATAGCAGTACACAGAAAAAAAATTTTCGGATTAATTTTGTTTATTAATTAATTAATTAATTAAGGTCACGGGACTTTTGTTAATGGAATTCGACTCGAAGCCAAGAAACCAACTCCCGTCGAAATCAATTCAATTCTCTCGTTTGGAGCCTCAACGCGAACGTATTCTCTTAGAGAAAAACCGGAGACGTCATCGGCGTCAAGGGCAACTATGACAACCACCGATGGAGGAGGAGAAGAAAATGTCGAATTGCCAGAACAAGAAGCAAAATTATTAGTAATAATAATAATACAAGGATAAGTAATTAGTTAGATCTAGTAGTAAGTCTTTGTTTAGGACTTGACAGAGTATAACACCGCCCAGAATAAACGCGTTAGCACAGTGGGTATTGGCGAGGACGGCGTTGGGATGGTGGAAGGAAAGAGAAGACGAAAACGGTCTTCGGTTCACTTTCAAGAAGAAGAAGAAATAATTAATCCCGGTGAGCATAAGAAAAAAAACGAACCCAAAGTCGCATTTTATCACCGAATTTTTTAAGAGGACGTTGATCCGAACGTGGGACGATTTCGAAATATGGTACAATCGACGGTCATTCAACCAATCAAGGTAGAAACGCGTCCTAATAAATATTCATCAATATCATCAGTGTAATAGAAACGGCCTCATATCGATAATCTCTCTAAAACGAAAGCAGATTCTTCCTCCTCCGCCTCATCCCATTCTCCCTCTTCCCAATCTCATCTATTCTCTTCCTTCTTTCCTTCAACTATTAATTCGGCTCCGGATATAAATCCGGCTGCTGAAGATGCGGCCCTTCCGATAACTCCAACTACGCCTCCAGCAACGTCTCCCCTTTTTCCCTCAAACGAGAAACAGCACAAGAAATACGCAAAAGAAGCGTGGCCCGGCAAGCAGTCCACCTCAAACCGACTAATATAATCGATACCATTAAAACCGGCCCCAAGGTAAACAACACATGCTATTTCAGATTTTTTATTTACAATGAATCGATTTAAGGAAAAACTCTCACAAACACGCTTTTCCGAAAAATAGCACCACAGTTAAAATGACGTCACACTACAACCCATCCGTCCTCGTCTTCCTTTCCCTTTCCACCGCCGCCGCCGCCCTTTTTCTTCTTCTTCCTCTTTTTCTCCCGCTGAGGCTTGGGCTCATTGTCTTGAGAGAAAAAAAGGGGTGGTTGAGGAGAAGAGATCAATAAGCTGAACTAACCTTTCTTAGGCTTCTGATCCTCCTCCTCCTCCTCCTCCTGTATCTCTGCCTTTATTTGAATCGACTTTTCTTCAATGATAGCCTCTCCCATTTCGGTCTCCTTCACTTCGATGTTGACGTACTCGCCGCCGCTGGATTCCCCCACGCCGGATTCGCTCGTTCCCGACGACGAGCGAACGCTCGCCGCGGCGGGACTCTTTCTATCGATCGCTTCCGTTTGGCTTTCCGCAATCTTTTCTTCCTTTGTTTCAGCGGGAGTTGACCCGGATGCTTCTTCCACTACTTCTTCCTCTTTGGTAACTGCCGCTGCTACCTCCTCCTGTTTCTCTCTAATAAGCGATGGTGGCACGTGGACATCTAGTGCAGTTTTCTTATGACTGTCGCTCTGATCGATGTCATCGCTCTTCTTTTTCTTTTCTTTTTGACTGCTTTTCTTTGGCTTGCGACTGATCTGTGTCCACTCGCCTGAAAGCCCCATATTCAGACTTAGGTAATTAATTACGTATATGTATACCTGCTTCGTCGTCGTCGTCGTCATCTACTTCGTTCTTCACTTTCTTTCTCTTCTTCTTTTTCTTCTCCGCTGCGGCTGCAGGTGCGACCACATTCTCTTTTTGAATTTCCTTCTCGTTTTTCTTCTTCGATCCCTTAGGCTTCGGCTTCGGCTTGGCCTCGTTCTGTGGCGGCGCCTTTGAGTCGGTTTCCTGTACCTACAAAGTATCCGGATAAGATTTGAATCAAATTAAATTTTGAAGTTAGGTAATTAATAAAGAAATTTCCCCACGTTAATATTATGACGTCATTTATCAACTCCTAAAGAACGCTACGCCTATTTTCGGTGCAATTTTTTTGGTGAGGCCCTATCCCTTTCTCCATGTTCTATTGTGCGTTCCCCGCCCGCGCACGCGTGTCAACGCACCGTTCCGGCTGGTACGGAGGGTGTGGCGCCCTTTTCTTTCTTTGTTCTCTTCTTCTTCTTTTCCTCCGCCGCCTCTTTGGCGTGAAGAGACCCCGATGGCGGTTCCTGCGAGGCGAGAGCGCTCTGGGTCATCACGAAGACGAGCGCTCCGACGATTAGGGTGAAGACGATCACGAACAAGGGCAGCCAGCCAGCAGATTCGAACATGATTAGAGTGCTGGGTTGGAATCGAACGAGAGTGCGATGATACGAAGGCTAGATGACACGCGGACGAAGGCGAGGCATGACTATCGATCGGCGCATGCCTCCTCGTTCGATGACGTTGTTGGTGACGTTCGTTAGCACAGTACACGTGGACGAAAAAAGCCGATAGCAGACAAATGCTTCGCCGCGTTTTCGGCGAGCAAAACCGCGACGCGTACAGCCACACGTTCAATTTCAGCGCATTTTATTTCCACATACATATCAATAGCTAAAAAATCTACCTTGCTTTTTTCTCTCCTTCTGTCTTCGTCGTTCTTTTCCTTTCTCGATTGCAACCAACCTAAAAAAAAGAAGTCAGTTTCTGCCAATCTATCGTTTTACGTACCTTTTGATTTTGCGTCCATATTCGCGTTACCCAGGCTACACCACGGGGAGGTTTGGACGCTTCGTAGCCCAGGAAAGTCTTCGCAAAGCGATGACTCCCTTCCAAAAAGTTTCGGGCGAGTTGCGACGTCATCGGCCCGCTCAATCAGTATCCGCCTGGACGAGTAGTCGGCCCCTAATACCGAGTCCCCCGGCGCGACGATACCTGACCGCATTGGTAAGCACAAGGCTAAGAACCAGGGCTTCTGAGCTGGAGAACGGCCGACCACTGTTTGTAGAGGCCGACAAGAAAGACAGTGCAATGCCGAAATGACTTCACCTGAGCCGGATCATCGTCGGTCTAATCGTGCTATCGGGTGAGAAAAGTGCCGGCAACCAGACCGTTTTTGAACACCCCCTCCAAGCCGTAACCGCTCGAGCCTAGCGCGGTTCGTGCTTGTTAGCAACAATAAGACCTAAGCGATCGTTCTGCCCAGTGCGCGTACCGAGGCCGAAGCCCCCCTTCGCCCTGCCTACAGGCTCCGGCACGGTAAAAACCGTGGGCCACGCTGATCCGCCAATCCAGACTTGCCTTTTGCCTTCCCCCGAGCCGGTCCGTTCAAGGACGAGACGCAGCGAACCGCGAAACATCCACCCTCAGCCGCAACTGAAGGGAAATCGGTGTGCGCTTCGCTTTTGAACAGCGTAACCCCGCCCAGCGCGCTCATTGGTCCGTTGCGGTCACGTGGGGGCTCACCTGGCGCTCTCATTGGTCTGACAATGCAAGTGTCAGAAAAAACCGGTTTCAATACCGGTTTGACTGTCGGGAGCGTGGTCAGCAAATTTATTTATGGCAAGAAATGATGTAACGCTGCACGTGCGTGACCAAGTTCAAAATGGCGGGTGGAATACGAACGCTTCGCGGACCGTTTGACGCTTTTCCTCTTCTTCAGGCTTTCGATCGTCTTTTGGAGCACGTACCAGTGTGAAATAAAACGGAGCGGTTACGTTCTAGAGACTATATGGA